>NC_140209.1:22359658-22409658 GCF_951802725.1 Rutilus rutilus
ACATGTCATAATCACCTATGAAAAAATGCAGTTCTGTTAGGATCAGCATAAGTGTATGTAATACAGTGAGCTTGATATTTAATTGTGGAACTTTCCTTACCACTTTCAAATAATGTGCATTAATGTGAATCTCTGAAAATTCTTAAGTCATACACAGATCCTGACCATTTTGCTTTCACATTTGTGATATGGAAGATTTGTCAACTGCCTTTTTTTTATTTGATATAATATTATTAATCTGGAATATTAAGAATCACAATAGTAACTGGGCTGCACATTTACATTGTGAACCCCCTTTCTGTTCACATAATCCCCTTCATTGAGGCCTTGATGGCAGTCTAGCCTATAAGCCTGAGTGACATACTGTAATCAGCATGGTCATGATCGCATGATCTTCATAAAAAAATATTTAAATAGTCTAATAAATAGTAGGCTATAGTCTAATAATAAATAAAAATAAATAAAAAGCTGCTTAAAAAAAACTGATTTACATTGGGTCTTCAGTGGCTTGGAAATGCCAAAAAAAAAAAAAAAAAAAAAAAAACTGTTTTTTAAACCTAAAAGCGCCAGGTAAACTCCGAATGACACGACAAACAGCACTTTCCATCAAGTTCTCCGCATCTCCAATAGTGTAAAGGAAAGAGCCACTCGCAATTAATCTTAGGGTACAGTTTGTGCTGTAGTAAAAGCCCGACTCCGACAAGTCGAAAATAAATGTGCGTTTCCAACAAATTAATAATGTAAACGACAATCTCATGAGTCACGAGGAAAAAAATATATATATCAGAAAGTGCACTATCGCACTGCGCTGGACTTCCCGTATCATCTCCGTTTATGAGCCGCAGTCTAATCCTGTTTACATGAAATAAGCCTGCTCCCGAGCAGGTTTAAGATTGCGCACCTGTTGCTATGACAGCAAGTACAGGATGAGCGTCGAAGAACCAAACAATCCAAGATCATGCCAAATCGTCAACAATCAAATCCAGCTAATTGAGTTAGCGACGTACGAAGAACGGGCCCCTGATGTTAACAAGCAGAATCGCTGAAGGAGAAAATCGCAAATTGTAAGTTACCATTAAGGTGATGGGTGTTTGCTTTAGTTGGGCTCTAGACCATTATATGTTTACTTTAATATTTACTGTTGTTTGTCTGTTGTTATTGATTTATAACAGTTAAATGAACAAAGTAAAATGTGATCTTATAGTGTTGGTTATGTTTTGACATAATCATGCAGTGATCTGAAAAAGGAAACTTATTGAGATAGTTTGGTTTAACTTGTTAGCAGCAGTTTAGTGATTCTACAGCCTATGATTATCAGTACTTCATTTATAATTCAAAAATTAATAAACATTGTTCTGATCAAAAGACATCCAGATAAATTCATTTAAAACACAGACATCAATAATCAGCCTGTGAATCTCAACAATGGTGACAATAATAAAGCATGTTGCAGTGGCTGCCACCAATCACAACTCATTAATGGCTCCCATCATGCATTGCGGTATGAATAAATTATGATCTGAATTGTCAATTTACTTTTCCTAATTGAATATTCTGCTCCTCACCATTGTTGAGATGCATAGACTGAATCTTGACATCTGTGTGTGCCTAAAACAATGTTGTTGTTGTTTTTTTTAACAACTTTTAAGAAATCCTTTATATTATATCAAAAATTCTAGGCATTTATGCAGATTCACTAACCAACAACATAAATCGAAGTCAGAAAGAAGGATTTTAATGAGTTCAGTGATCAAGTTCAAATGATGTTTGTCATAATATAACCAACACCATCAGATCACCTTTTTTCTTTGTTCAACTGGTGATTATAATTCAGAAACAACAGACAAACAAAATCTAAAGTTAATAATATATGGGTCTAGAGCCCATCTAAAGCAACCATTGATCGTCATAACGGTAACTTACAATTTGTGATTTTCACCTTCAGTGATTCTGCTTGTTAACATCAGGTGTCTTCAATAATGTTCAATCATCACTAAATTAATCACTTAATTATCTCATTAACTTAAACACTCTTGAGTGTGGACTCATACACTCCCAGGAGTGTTAATTTAACACTGGAGTTTTTGCTGTGTACAAAGAGCCGTAGTTAACTGACAAGCTGAGCCATATCGCATTAATTATCGCTGGCGATACGTCCGCAATATTAATGCGATATGGCTCAGCTTGTCAGTTAACTACGGCTCTTTGTAGTAAATGCCGCTCCATCTGAAAGCAGGAGATGGCGATTTACTACTAATCAAGGAACCGGCTTTACTGATGTGACCACTACGGGTTTTCTTTATATATTCTCAACAGGGCCGTGCACAGACCTTTTGAGGGGCATGTGCTGAAACTGAAAAAGGGCACCCCCCTCCCTTTTTTTTTATATCAAGATTATTTAGTAAGCCTACATAAAAGGAAGAAATGGTCACATCTTCATGACAAATTCAATAACACAAAATAATAGTCTCAACAGCTTTAGATTTATTCACGATTAATAAAAACCATAATTCAGCTTTGATCACAGAAATAAATTACATTTTAAAATATATTCAAATAGAAAACAGTTATTTTAAATTGTAAAAATATATCACAATATTACTGTTTTTGCTGTATTTTGGATCAAATAAATGAAGCCTTGGAATGAATTAAATCATGAATTAGCCTACATTCTGCATGATAAAATATAAAGATTTCACAGTGATCTTCTGTAATGTTTTTTTAGTTACTACTACAACATTACTGTAGTAAAACCATGTTTTACTACATTTTATACATGTGAGGACGAGCGGAGAGTATAGAATATAGATAAAAAAATTAGCTAGATAGCGAATACGTGCATATTAACAGCCTTGAATGAACCATAATTTAATATTATTACCATAACATTATTAGCCTAAATGTTAATAAATTAAGTGTATCAGCAATCACAAATCAAAGAAGAAATTTCTTAGAAATATATGTTACCTAGGTGACGAGGATCACTCTTCGCTTTGTGTAAGTTCCAGTACGAAACAGTGCGGGGGCGCACCTGTTATGATTTTCCGATGGTAAAAACAAATTATATGTTGTTGTATTACTTATCAATATATAGTTTTTGACCAGCGAATGTGTGCTGTGCAAATGTGCATTTTTTTTGTCCGTCATTAAAACGGCGCCGGCGCCTGCCGGCATCACATTACATTTTCATCAACAGGTTACAAACTAGTTTGTTGTAGCTATATAGGCGGGGCGCTCAGTTTTTCCTGTTGTAAAATACATTTGGCCAAAATCGCATTTTATAAAAGATGAAATGCTACTGTATGCTCGCACAGGCTATTTAAGTGTAGCTATGTATTGGCTATGACTATGGCAAATGCTAGCCTAGACCTCTCTCTCAGGCGACGTCCCACATGTCTCAGTCAGTGAGTCAGACATCAAATAAATAAAATATGAGCCTTTATAGACATAACGTTAGTGTTTAGTAGTACTTATTCAAACAACAAGATATTTATTTACCCTTCGCAAAACTTCGTTCAGCTGCTGTCTACTGTGTGGCTGCTGTGGAACTTCAGTTGATTCAGTGAACATAGAGGGGGCGGAGTTATCAGCTTACTGACAGCTTGAGGATCGAATAAGATTTACACAAGCTCGGTTTAAGAACTTTCATTGGCTAAATATTTGTAAAACAGACAGACAGCCATAAAGGGTGACCAATAGCAATGAATTTTTTTTTTTTTTTTTTTTTAAACACCACAAAAAAAAAGGGCACTTTGGAGTGTAAGGGCAAAAAGGGCATGTGCTCTGCACAGGTTGAGCCCTACCTGTGCACGTGCCTGATTCTCAATACTACTTAAATCAAAAACCCATAATTATAAAATAGTCAGTTCAAAGAACTACCCGGTGGCACGCAAGCCACCCTAATTAAAGGACGTAGATGGAAGCTGGTGTGTCAAAAAAATATACATTTATTTATTTCACAATAGTTCAATTATATAAACAATTCTAAAAGACAACAGTAATACTTTATGAAACTTCTCTCAATCAAAACACCAAATGGTTAAGGGTGTGTACGGAGTTTCCCTCCTGAGACGTGTCTGAATATAAAGCACACCACACGTCACTCTTAATAAATAATTTAAGAAGAATACATAGGTGAAACAACCCAGTTACATATTTCACGTGATTCACAGCAATATCCCCCCTTCACTTCACACACACCACTGCAGGCGTTTGTCCCTTTAGGAAACTACACATTACCCAAGTATTTCAATTAAAAGAACCTCACCATGTATACATGAGTTATCAGAGAGAGTCAAGACAAAACAAAACAAACAAACATACAATATAAAAGCTCAAACCTCCGCTCTCTCTCTCCCTCCTCACATGCCCCAAGGGCAGTCAACAAACAGTCGTATAAATTATGGTAGGCAGTTGGTATTAGGGCTGCACGATTAATCGCATGAGATTGTTATGTGCATCTCGTCAGTAAAGCCGGTTCCTTGATTAGTAGTAAATCGCCATCACCTGCTTTCAGATGGAGCGGCATTTACTACAAAGAGCCGTAGTTAACTGACAAGCTGAGCCATATCGCATTAATATCGTGGACGTATCGCCAGCGATTACTGCGATATGGCTCAGCTTGTCAGTTAACTACGGCTCTTTGTACACAGCAAAAACTCCAGTGTTAAATTAACACTCCTGGGAGTGTAGCCTATGAGTCAACACTCAAGAGTGTTTAAGTTAATGAGATAATTAAGTGATTAATTTAGTGATGATTGAACATTATTGAAGACACCTGATGTTAACAAGCAGAATCACTAAAGGAGAAAATCACAAATTGTAAGTTACCGTTATGACGATCAATGGTTGCTTTAGTTGGACTCTTGACCCTTATATTATTAACTTTCGATTTTGTTTGTCTGTTGTTTTTGAATTATAATCACCAGTTGAACAAAGAAAAAAGTGATCTGATGGAGTTGGTTATATTATGATAATCATCATTTGAACTTGATCACTGAACTCATTAAAATCCTTCTTTCTGACTTCGATTTATGTTGTTGGTTAGTGAATCTGCATAAATGGCCAGAATTTTTGATATAATATAAAGGATTTCTTTAAAAAAAAACATTCTTTTAGGCACACACAGAAGTCAAGATTCAGTCTATGCATCTCAACAATGGTGAGGAGCAGAATATTCAATTAGGAAAAGTAAATTACATAGACAATTCAGATAATAATTTATTCATACCGCAATGCATGATGGGAGCCATTAATGAGTTGTGATTGGTGGCAGCCACTGCAACATGCTTTATTATTGTCACCATTGTTGAGATTCACAGGCTGATGGATGTCTGTGTTTTAAATGAATTTATCTGAATGTCTTATGATCAGAACAATGTTTATTAAATATTTTGAATTGTAAGTAAAGTAGACTACTGATAATCATAGGCTGAAGAATCACGAAACTGCTGCTAACAAGTTAAACCAAACTATCTCAATAAGTTTCCTTTTTCAGATCACAGCATGATTATGTCAAAACATAACCAACACTATAAACTAACATTTTACGTTGTTCATTTCACTGTTATAAATCAATAACAGCAGACAAACAACAGTAAATATTAAAGTAAACATATAATGGTCTAGAGCCCAACTAAAGCAAACACCCATCACCTTAATGGTAACTTACAATTTGTGATTTTCTTCTTCAGTGATTCTGCTTGTTAACATCAGGTGTCTTCAATAATGCTCAATCATCACTAAATGAATCACTTAATTATCTCCTCAGCCCTAAATGCCGCTCCATCTGAAAGCAGGTGATGGCGATTTACTACTAATCAAGGAACCGGCTTTACTGACGAGATGCGCATATCAATATCGCGATTTAAATCGCCCAGCCCTAGTTTTCAGTCGAAGTAATGAAATGACTAACGAGGGACATTCTAAAATGTTTAATGTGGCTAACAGTGATATTATACAAATCTAATAATATATGTATGATAATGATGGTGATTTACTACTAATCAAGGAACCGGCTTTACTGACGAGATGCGCATAACAATCTCATGCGATTAATCGTGCAGCCCTAGTTGGTATAACTAAAACTAAAACAGGAAAAACAGTGACTGGACACACGTCCTGAATAGCAAACAAATGTTTGCACAATGCGTCTTCACCACAATCGCACTGCGTTACCGTGACAGAATAGGATGCATCCTCACCACAATCTCAAACTGTGTTACTGCAACAGTTTTTCCCAGAACAACCGTTTTGTCCACTGGCCAATCTCCAGCCTCAAGCAATGACAACAGCACTGGTTTGAACCATCGATTTTGGTGCTTTCATTCCCCACGCTGAACCGACACACTATATGCTGGAATGCTAGCTTGGCTTGTCGCTCTGTGACTACGTCACACTAAATAGCCGGCTGAGCAATGACGCGCTCTGAGGTGGTGTCTACTGGGTCCTAATGTCCTACCACTTACACTGATGAGATGCGCATAACAATATTGCGATTTAAATCGCCCAGCCCTAAGACCAAAGAGCCCAACTACAGCAAACACTGACCTCTACAATGGTGACCAAACCAAACTCTTCAAACAAACTTCAACATGTAAACCTCTTAAAGGGGTCATATAATGCCATTTTTGTACAAGCTAATATGATTCTTTAGGGTCTAAATTAAAAGTTTGTAATATACTTTAATTAAAAATTCTCATTAGTATTGTAAGAAAACACTCATTTTACCTGGTCAAAAACAGCTCTGTTTTCAGCACGCCGTTTCAGTGCATGTGTCTTTAAATGATAATGAGCTTTGCTCACCCCGCCCCTCTGTTCTGTGGGTACACCGTATTAGACATTCTCTGACCGTATCTAACACAATAACCACGTGTTATTCGTTATAAACGTGGGATTATGAATTATATTGAGAACGTAGTAGGCCTACATAGAAAACATGCCGTAATGTACCCTGAGTGTAACCCTTAGACGCATTCATCGTGAAGCCTGCAGCAAGGTTTGCAAATTTCGCAAAGATTAATATAAATACTAATATAAAGGTTAATAAAACATTACACTCACATCTTCTGGAGGTTCAGCAGGAACACGTTGGTACCGATCCGTTTTTTCTCGTTTGTGAAGCTGTCTGGTGTGAAATGATTCGAGCAAACATGAAAGCACCAATGATCGTGGGGAATCCCCGTGAGGGAATCCCCGCGTCAATCCTTTGGGCATATAGCTTCAAAAACAAAACTGAGCCACTGCTTCTTCAACGGCTCGGATTTAGGAACATCCAAATGACTGCTGTGTTCCTTATTACATCTAAGAACAGAACACCACAATCGCTTAGACGCCATTCTACTCCAGCATATCAACAATGGCGGACTACTATGACGACGGCTGTCACAGCTTGCTCAGGGCTGGTCTTGTGTTGAAAAACGGCTGTCAATCACAATAGCGGGAGGGGCGTACGATCTTATGACGTCACAATATCGAACGGCTTGATTTCAGAGATGGTCAAACATATAAGGAGATTAAAACAAAACCACTGGATGGATTTTTATCATGATACCCAGTCAACATGTTGATCTCACAGTGATCTCTCCATATGACCACAATGTGAGTTCACAGTGAGCTAAAAGTGTAACCGCACTGTGCACTCACTGTGTGCTCATATTATGGACACAATTAGTAGTAAATCACCATCACCTGCTTTCAGATGAAGCGGCATTTAGGGCTGAGGAGATAATTAAGTGATTAATTTAGTGATGATTGATCATTATTGAAGACACCTGATGTTAACAAGCAGAATCACTGAAGGAGAAAATCACAAATTGTAAGTTACCATTAAGGTGATGGGTGTTTGCTTTAGTTGGGCTCTAGACCATTATATGTTTACTTTAATATTTACTGTTGTTTGTCTGCTGATATTGATTTATAACAGTTAAATGAACAAAGTAAAATATTATTTTATAGTGTTGGTTATGTTTTGACAATCATGCTGTGATCTGAAAAAGGAAACTTATTGAGATGGTTTGGATTAAACTGTTAGCTGCAGTTTAGTGATTCTTCAGCCTATGATTATCAATACTTTACTTATAATTCAAAATATATAATAAACATTGTTCTGATCAAAAAACATTCAGATAAATTCATTTAAAACACAGACATCAATAATCAGCCTGTGAATCTCAACAATGGTGACAATAATAAAGCATGTTGCAGTGGCTGCCACCAATCACAACTCATTAATGGCTCCCATCATGCATTGCGGTATGAATAAATTATGATCTGAATTGTCAATTTACTTTTCCTAATTGAATATTCTGCTCCTCACCATTGTTGAGATGCATAGACTGAATCTTGACATCTGTGTGTGCCTACAAGAGTGATTTTTTTTAACAACTTTTAAGAAATCCTTTATATTATATCAAAAATTCTGGGCATTTAACCAACAACATAAATCGAAGTCAGAAAGAAGGATTTTAATGAGTTCAGTGATCAAGTTCAAATGATGATTGTCATAATATAACCAACACCATCAGATCACTTTTTTCTTTGTTCAACTGGTGATTATAATTCAGAAACAACAGACAAACAAAATCTAAAGTTAATAATATAAGGGTCAAGAGCCCAACTAAAGCAACCATTGATCGTCATAACGGTAACTTACAATTTGTGATTTTCTCCTTCAGTGATTCTGCTTGTTATCATCAGGTGTCTTCAATAATGTTCAATCATCACTAAATTAATCACTTAATTATCTCATTAACTTAAACACTCTTGAGTGTGGACTCATACACTCCCAGGAGTGTTAATTTAACACTGGAGTTTTTGCTGTGTACAAAGAGCCGTAGTTAACTGACAAGCTGAGCCATATCGCATTAAATATCGCTGGCGATACGTCCGCAATATTAATGCGATATGGCTCAGCTTGTCAGTTAACTACAGCTCTTTGCAGTCAATGCCGCTTCATCTGAAAGCAGGTGATGGCGATTTACTACTAATCAAGGAACCGGCTTTACTGACGAGATGCGCATAACAATATCGCGATTTATATCGACCACTCCCAGTCAAGACCAAAGAGCCCAACTACAGCAAACACTGACCTCTACAATGGTGACCAAACCAAACTCTTCAAACAAACTTCAACATGTAAACCTCTTAAACATAATTTCTAAACATCGAAACTTCCCGCTATAACTGTCTAAGAATGTTAGGGGGGATAATGTTCTATCAATGTCATCACTAAACATGTTTGAAATGTTTATAGAGAGTGTTATCCTACCTTTTAGCAGAACATTCTGGTTACAAAAATAAAATTAGCTACAGAAAATATTAAAAATTAAAAATAGAAAAACATAACATAATGCTCTCAAAACATTCATAGAACAATAACATTTCTAGCTGGGATGAGCTCATATTGTGGTCATAGTTTGAGCACACAGTGAGAGTGCTGTGAGGTTACACTTTTAGAACACTGTGAACTCAGATTGCTGGCGTTGTGACCACATGGTGACATCACTGTGAGATCATAGTGTTGACTGGGTAGGATGGTTGTGTACAGGCACTGCCAACAGACATTTCAGTGCAATCAACTTGTAAAAGTGCATGTACCATTATATGACCCCTTTAAACATAATTTCTAAACATCGAAACTTCCCGCTATAACTGTCTAAGAATGTTAGGGGGGATAATGTTCTATCAATGTCATCACTAAACATGTTTGAAATGTTTATAGAGAGTGTTATCCTACCTTTTAGCAGAACATTCTGGTTACAAAAATAAAATTAGCTACAGAAAATATTAAAAATTAAAAATAGAAAAACATAACATAATGCTCTCAAAACATTCATAGAACAATAACATTTCTAGCTGGGATGAGCTCATATTGTGGTCATAGTTTGAGCACACAGTGAGAGCGCTGTGAGGTTACACTTTTAGAACACTGTGAACTCAGATTGCTGGCGTTGTGACCACATGGTGACATCACTGTGAGATCATAGTGTTGACTGGGTAATTACTATTGAAGTAATAATTACTTCACTACTAAAATGATGTTCTATATAGTATGAATGCAATATGGACATATAGTACTGTATTTTTGCCATGTTTTTCTCATGTGAGACAGAAACGTAAATTTTTTCTCTTGCAATAAGTCATTCCAAAAATTGCGCCAATTGATATTGTTAGGTTTATGTTTATTGCAGCCACCGCACTTGCCATTATTGTTAATGGATGGAGACGTTGTTAATGTTTTCCAGCATTAATGGCAAGGAGACACCCTTATACTTGTGAGTGGAACATGAGATGTTTCTGGGTGTTGCTTCCCAGATAGCAGCATTGTTTCGGCCCAGATCCGGCCCACATCTGACACTTGCAGCTGATCTGGCCCACATGCAGCGTGGAATGATGGCACTTGGGCGGACCGCTCCTGTTTGCCTGATCTGGACCACAAGTAGGCCACAATGCCACATGTCAGTCAAGACAGTGGTTTAGAATCCAGTATTCCCGTTATGTGTTTTATGAGTTTATTGAAGAACTCTGTCCAAACACACCGCGTCATCTACGTCAGTTGATCTGTAAATGCACTAAAACTGTTTCCATTGCAGTTTTGCAAAATATAAATTTTTCGAACTGCCTGAAAAACCACCTTATGCGAGCGTAAAAACATTTTTTGTGATATATGGGAGTTTTTGTGAAATTGGTGTGTCTAATTGGCAGTATTTTCAATTCGCAATTTCAATTTTCGCTATTTGAAGGGGAAATAAGCTACTGTCATTCAAAAATACTCTTAGTTGTTTTGTGGGACAGTAAAGTGTCCATAATGAAGATCAGCTGGTAGAAAGCTGTGCAGGTAAACCTCAAGAGGCACACTAGCGACTGATGTGAGAGACTATGGTCTTTAGCCTCCTTATTAGTGTGCCCGTCTCCCATGCTGTCGACCATAGTTTGAGTCCCGCTTGGAGTAGGGGTGGTTTGGACCGGATGAGTTACAAATGCACACTTCATAATCTCTGTCAAAGGTGCTACTGTAGCAGCAGTCAGAGAGCTTGAACATTTTAAATATGTGGCAGTATTACTGTAGCTTCACAGCGTGTTTTCAGACATCCATCCATCCATCTTCGTCCGCTTATCCGGGGCTGGGTCGCGGGGGAAGCAGTCTAAGCAGGGATGCCCAGACTAGAGATGCGCGGTTGGCGGTTACAGCCGCGGACTCCGCGGATAAACCGCGGATTGGGCGGATGACGTGACGAAAAATAATATTTTAATTAAATTCGGGCGGGTGGCGGGCGGATGAACCAATCAAATGAAAAATATATGTATATATTGTTAAATATTGTTATCTGACTATACCTACATCCAAAAAAAAAAAAAAAAAAAAATCGAGCACACTTTGAAATAGTCAAATTTTCATCAGGCAGTAATATGGCCTAGTCGAGTCTATGCAGACTGCTTGTTATTATCAGAGATGGCAATGCCGGCGAAGGAGGTAACTTTACGTGACAAACTCAAAAAAGGAGAATTAAACAAAGGCAATAGAAGGTCATCCATCCATTTTTTTCCCCAAAACGCTATAAATCCATCCTTTTTTCCATTTTTTTTTTCAATAAATGTATGTTTTGTCTTTTTTTAAAAAGTAGGCCTATTTTGTCATTTATGAGGAAAAACAATGTTACGTGACAGTTCTCCATTACGGACGCGACCACTCTGAAAGCGCCGCGGCACTAAAAGACTTTCAAACTTTCACAGAGACCTCAAAACAGAAAGCACAAAGCCTTTCTTTAAAACGAACTTCGTTTTGTATTAATTGTATCTTAATTTTAATCCATGTTTCATTAACCATTTCCAATTTAATAAGACCAATAAGACTTTTATTTAATAAAATAAAAAGTAAATAGGTTATCTTGATCGTCTTCGAGTCCGTTGCAATTTCAGATGTCGTTCTGCCAATATCTGGCGCAGGTCACAGCTGATGGGGTCGGTTCAGCCAGCTCCTGGGGGCTGCACTGGGGGGCGTTTTCACACTCCAGTAGATGAGACATTGTCTGAACTGCTCCACAGCTACATGTGTCGTCTGTCTGGTGGTTCCATGTTTTCATAAGTGCTTTGCACCTCCCCTGTCCCACTCGTAGTCTGTTGAGGGTCTTCTAGGTTAGCCATGGGAGGTCGTGCCCGCTGGCGAGACATTCAGTCGGGGTGATTCCTCTCTCCATCCAATCCTGGGCTCGTGTAGTTAGCTGGTTCCAGTCATCTTTCCAAATGTTGGTCCTCGCTATTTCTTTGGTTGTCTGGAGAAGTGGGACTGTCAGCAGGAAACTGGCTCTCGATTTCAAACGGGGTGGGGGTGCAATGTGTCCGTGCAGGGGGTGCCTGGTGTCAAACTCCTGTGTTCTCCGCTCGTCTTGGGCAATGATGGATCGCCTGATGTAGGGGGGGGCAATGCCAGCTAGAGCATAGAGGCACGGGACTGACGTTGTCTTTATACATCCCGTGATAATGCGGCAGGTATCGTTGAGGGCTATGTCAATCAGTTTGGTATGGTGGGAGCGGCTCCAGCTTGAGCACGCGTATTCGGTTGTGGAGAAGCACAGGGCTAGGGCAGTTGCACGGATGGTTGATGGATCAGCACCCCATTTTGAGTTTACCAGTTTGCGCAGAATGTTATTGCGAGTGTTGATCTTGGCTTTGGTATTCTGGAGGTGAGATTTGAAAGAGAGTGTCCTGTCGAGTGTGACTCCCAGGTACACAGGGTGAGGGTGGTTGGAGAGTTTGTGGCCATCCCATGGGATGCTCAGTTCTTTTTTCGCATCTCGATTTTTGAGATGGAAACTGCATAGTTGAGTTTTTGATGGGTTGGGTTTCAGGTGGTTGTTTTTGTAGTAGGTTGACATCTCTTGAAGGGCATTTTCCAGGGCAGCCTCAATCTTCTGGAAGTTCTCCTGTTGGGTGGTGATGCAGAGATCGTCCGCATAAATAAAGCGGCGGCATTGTGAGTGAAGTGGTTGGTCATTAGTGTAGATGTTGAAGAGGAGGGGGGCCAGTACACTGCCTTGTGGTAGGCCGTTCTTTTGGGCTTTCCATTTGCTCTTCTTGTCATTTAATTGGACAAAGAAGCGCCTGTTGTTGAGGAGGCTTTTGATGATTTGGCACAGGTCGAGGTCACCAGTCATGTCAAAAAGTTTCCTAATCATGGTGCGGTGCTGGACTGTATCGTAGGCGGCAGTAAGATCTATGAAAGCTGCTCCAGTGATGAGTTTACACTCAAAACCATCCTCAATATGTTGGGTGAGGTTCAATAGCTGCCCAGCACAGGAGCGACCAGGACGGAAACCAGCTTGATCTTTAGTAAGCTTGGAGTCTATAACTGGCATAAAGCGTTGGAGTAATAGCCTCTCATAGAGCTTGTAGGTGATGCAGAGGAGTGAAATTGGTCTGTAGCTCTTTGGGGATGATGGATCCTTTCCAGGTTTGAGAATTGCAACTATCTTGGCCTTTCTCCATGCCGGAGGGATTATTTTCTCTGCCATGCATGAGTTCAACATTTCTAGGAGCCAGGTCTTTGCTTTAGGTCCCAGGTGCTGTATCATTTCCGTCAGTACGTTGTCGGTTCCTGCTGCTTTCCCAGGTTTCAGCATGTTCATTGCAGCTTCCAGTTCTTGTAGATCGAATGGCTTGGTAAGCTCTCTGGCTGGTTGTGGGTGGTCCGGTACCGCTGTCCGGCGGTATTCTCCTGTGGGTCTGCGCCGATTTTGGCTGCGACCGTTTGCCACCAGCTGTGCTGCAACTGCGTTTGCTGTGACTGTTGAGAGCGTGGGTGGTGTGGTATGGTCTTCGCCGAGGCGGCGGATTGTGGCCCATGCCTTCCTGCTGTTGTTGGTCATGTTGGTATTTTCTAACAGCTCCTTCCAGGCTAGCCTTCGATCTTCCCCAACTTTGTTTAGCAGGGTCTCTCCGAGTTCTGTGGCGGTGGGGGAGAAGGGGTCCTCATGATATGCCTCGTGGTTAGGGTTGGGAACCGAAAACCGGTTCTTATCCAGAACCGGTAGTGTTTTTTTTAAAATACCGGAACCGTGCGAAATTCCTAAGTTTCGGTTCCAAAAACGGTTCTGGGCCGATTTGTGGGCGAAGTGCTGGGAGCTTATCCTTTAACTCTATAAGACCGGCGGGGGCGCCGGCGCTCCCGTTTGCGTGTGTCTGTTTAAGAGCCTATAGAAACTGAAACCAAATGGCTAGCTCAATAATTCTTTTTGCATACAAAACCAGAGATGTAACATGTTCAGATCAAGCCTCCAACATGCTCCTGTTGCGTTGTTTTCACCCTCTAATCAGTCTGTACAAATTGCGTAATATGCGTTTCCAAAAAAAAACACAAAAATGCATTGCACGTCTTTGCACACATGTTCTGTAGATCTGCGATTGATAGTTACGTCTTCCGATGACTCATTGACGTAGCACGTTCTGTGCACTATGACCCCAGCGTGTGTCGCATGTTGTGACGTCACAAGCTGCGTCATTTGACCATGCGTTTGACTCCCGTTTGACTCCCATTTGCTGTATGTTTCATTCTTATCGTTATTGTCTTTTTGTCATTGCTTCATTCGATCATTTCTTTCACAAATACACTTTTACAAATACAAGCACATTCACACACACACACACACACGCGCCCGCGCGCCGCGTAACGTTATGTCTAAACGGAAGTACACGGACGCGGAGGTTTTGGCAATACTAATTGCGTCCGATGACGATGAACTCTCCGTCTGCTCATCGGCTCCTGATTCCGTTTCAAGTGGGGACGAAGCTGACTTTCTTGACGGTATAGATCCGTCCCAGGACATGTAAGTATATATTTATGAAATATACTTTGCTTTTGAGTTAGAGAATAAACAAAACAAACATAGAATGAACTTGAGCTTATGACGCACCATTTACTCATTTAGTCAGTTCTATATTGCTATATTCTATATTACATTTCTACATTTCTTTTTTTTTTTTTTTTTTTTTTTTTTGACATGTTTATTCAATATTAGCAGGATGAGTGTACAATGTGCTTTCCAGAAATACAATAGGTTAACAACAATTCTTTAGGCACATTTCTACATTTCTATACAAAAACATTACTTACCATTTTACTTACCTTTTTTGTTGTAGTGTTGAAAATGTTGGAGAGCCATTGGAGCCCTCTGAGCCATCCTGCATCTCTGAGTCACCCAGCACCTCTGAGCCATCCGTGCCAGTTTGCAGAGGGAGAGGTTATGGTCGGAGGGCTAACACCAGAGGCTACAGAAGTCGGAGCCAAGGGTCCCGTGGTAAGGGCTCTACATTAGAGACTGCCCCTAATCAATCTGGTGGGTGGAAAACAGAAAAGGACCCTGACCAGTTGCCTAGACCCCCCCATCATTTCCTGCCCAAAAGAAAACCAGGTGTGCAGCCACCTCTGTCAACTTCTGTGGACAGCCCAACACCCACTGAGCTTTTCAAAATGTACTTTGATAAGTCCACTATCAAAACACTGTGTTCCAACACTAATAAAAAAGCAGCAATAAATATTGCTGCAGGGAAAAAATTCAAGTGGACTGAAATCACTGACGAAGAACTTTACAAATACATTGGCCTCACACTGTACATGGGCATTCTAAAGCTTCCAAAGCTCAGAGATTTCTGGCGTGTTGAATCCATCTTCCATGTTCCCTTCCCTCAAAAGGTTATGTCCAGAGACCGGTTCCTCCACATCACGTGGAATATGCACTTGAGCGACCCTGCAGAAGATGCTGCCAATGACAAAAAAAAAGGCACTGCCGATTATGACTGTCTGCATAGAATACGGCCTCTATATGACAGTTTGCGCGTAGCCTGCAAAGCTGTCTACCACCCTGACAGAAACCTTTCCGTGGATGAGCGCATGGTAGCCACCAAAGCCAGAATCAGCCTGAAACAGTACATCAAAAATAAGCCTACAAAGTGGGGAATAAAACTTTTTGTGCTGTGTGATTGTAGTGGCTACACAGTAGATTTCAACATCTACACAGGGAAGTCCAATGTTGCAAGTGGGAAGGGACTTTCGTTTGATGCTGTGATGTCGCTGGTCAGGAAGGAGTTCTTGGGATCTGGATATCACATTTACTGTGATAATTTTTATACCAGCCCAGTACTCTTTCAGCACCTTTACGACCTGGGATTTGGAGCCTGTGGAACCATCAGAGACACAAGAATTGGTGTCCCAAACACCAAAGTAAATGCGATGTCAAAGAAATCTCCACGGGGATCGATAAGGTGGATCAGACAGGGATCGCTCCTTTTCACAAAGTGGATGGACACACGAGAAGTGAGTGTGTGCACTACTCTGCACACTGCATACTTGGGAGACACAGTGAAAAGAGTGTGCAAATCCAGCAGTGAGTACAAGAAGTTGGATGTTCCAATTCCACCGGCTGTGAAAGACTACAACCGCTTCATGGGGGGAGTTGACCTATCAGATCAGTTGATTGGCTACTATTCCTCGTGGAAGAAAAGCAAGAAGTGGTACATGACTGTACTGCACCATTTCATTGACATTGCTGTCACTAACAGCTACTTGCTGCACAAGCTACTGTGTAGCAGCAAGGAGGAGCAGCCCATGACACACCAGGCCTTCCAAGAACAGTTGTCAGCGGAGCTGTGTGGGGTGTCCTTCCAACCAGCACGGGAGAGCTACCAGCACTTACCTGTTGCCATTTCTGGAACAGTTGGCTCAAAAAAAGCCACACAGGGGCGCAGGAAATGTAGGCTGTGTGGGAAAAGCACTCCATTCATGTGCGAGGCATGCAAAGTGCCCCTCTGCGTTATTCTGGACAGGAACTGTCACAAGAATTATCACAGCTAGAGTTGCCTGTGTTTATGTAGGGATGTTGTTTAGGTCTGAAAAGTAAAGCACAGTTTATTTATTTTATATTTATTTTATTATTAATTGTTCTGACAGGGTCTATTTATTTTATATTTTATCCATTTCAATGTTCAATCAATATTCAAAAGAAAAATGTTATCTGTTTGACCACAAATGAAATTGAATATTTTACATTGCATTTTTCCCCATTTTTTTTTTTTTTTGAATGAGTGTAAAAATGAGTGTATCTTAAAAACTAATGTATGTAAACAGTTCAAATCAATTCTATTTAGTTTTAAATTGTTTTATGCACGGTTTCCACATTGACAAGTTTGAGGTTGAGATTTATCCAATTTTTGTATTGAATAAAATATGTAGAAAAAAAAATTATTAAAATTGTTTTTCTTTTTGTTTATTGCACTTTTGAGATATTTATCTAGTTACTATTGATTTATTACAAACATAGCCTTCAAATTGGGACAGTAAGGATTATTTTGATGTATGGCATTTGAAAATACTCAAAAGAACGACAGCACAGCATTTAAAAATACAAAGATATACTCTGGTGGAATTGTTCTATGGCAGGTCATAAAGGGTTAATAGCGACGTCTCACACTCACCTCATGAATATTAAAAGAGTAATGAAAGCATTCGCGCTACTCATATAGAGCTGGTAAGTCCCGCCCCTTCCGTAAAACCCCGCTGGACCTCAAAGTTGAAAAACCGTCAATGCAAGTGAATGGGAGAAAATAATTATTTTCTGGTCCCGTTTGAATTGTGCCATGAATGTGAACATATGTTGTCTGTGAATTTTTTATATAACTTTTCGTGTAAAGAATGATACAATTTAGCGGGTAGAAGTTTGATACGGTTAGACTTTGTGTGAGAGCACTTTGTGGACTACAACTCTCGACGCGTTTGAAACGTCAACACCACTAGCACACGGACTAGCTCACGGATCCCGCTAAACATGGCTGTGTCTTTGGTGCACTTCACCGCCTTCTTTCAGGGAGAGGACAAAATCGTTGAGGTTGGTGAAAACCACGGGTAAGTCAACTTTATGGGGTGATGTCACATAGGCGACATGTAGTCTTTCTCGTTATGTCTTTTCCACAACTGCTAGCCGAAGAATCATACCATATACTGTCAAACTCGTAACATGAAAAGTTATATAAAAAATTCACAGATAACATATGTTCACATTCATGGCACAATTCAAACGGGACCAGAAAATAATTATTTTCTCCCATTCACTTGCATTGACGGTTTTTCAACTTTGAGGTCCAGCGGGGTTTTACGGAAGGGGCGGGACTTACCAGCTCTATACGTTTTGAGAGAGAGAGAGAGAGAGAGAGAGAGAGACGATCTCGATTCAAACACCCACGCGATCTTCACACTGGAACATTCAAATCTGTTTGCGCTGTCGCTTAGAGAGCAGCAGTTGTCAATATGAAACAGCTTTACTTTCACAATCTTTTCAACAACACAGGATCGGTATTTCGGTGTTACAAATATTCAAATGATCACAGAAGTACTGAAATAAAAGTTTATAGTTCGAGAATAAACACTGATGTCTACGGTAGCAACCAAAACAGAGTAAATCACCTTTTGAAAGTCGCTTCAAATAACGAAAATTCGCTTCAGAATTTACTAAATGTATATAATGAGCGCGTACATCATGAATGCCTTTTTTCAAACCGTGTTTTTGTCTTATCCTGAATCACTACGATAAGCCTGTAATAAGCGTTTATACGTTTATAATAGTGTATTCTCCACTGCTGGAGATACAATAAGCTATAGGAGAGGTCCCAAATTATCCTAGAGAATGCAGAAATATTTATTTTCCTTCAGAAAAATTTATTATTTTTGAAAAAATTGCTAAATATGTTGAATTTGTTGACATTACCAGTCTGTTAAACTCATTTGACAAGTATAAGAAATAAACACAAAAAGGATTGTGCATTTTCCCCTTACTACTATTTTTTATTAGTTGTTTTAATAATTTGTATTGAATGGGAACCGGAAACAGAACCGGAATTGTTTGGAGGAACCGGAATCGGAACCGGAACCGGAAAATGTCTTACGATTCCCAACCCTACTCGTGGTAGGCTTTCAATAGCTCATTAGATGTTTCTGACAGTCCGGAGATGTACTCGGGTCTGGCATCCTCTTGGTATATGTCGCCTGGCTGACCTTTTCAACAAGTCTATAAACATGTTGTAGTTGTTGGGGTGTGATGGAATGCTGGAGATGGAGTTTTCAATCTCCTGTTGGAACGGCAGCCAGTCTGCCCTCCGCAGATTAAACCTTCTGCGGAAGGGGGCGGTAGTTGCTTGGAGGACAGATTTGATGGTTATGGTGATTGGCCGGTGTTGCGTGTGAGGGATAGGATCCAGGACAGCTTTCACAACTCTCTATGTTAGTTCACTGCTCACGCAAACAAGATCTGGGTTATATCCTCGTTTCCATCTGGCGCTGTGGAAAGATTTTGACAGTTTAGCGTCGTGGATCAGGGTCAGGTGTTTCGACTCAAGCCAGGTTTCGACTTCATCTCCATCTTGATTGTTCACTTCATAACCCCACAGTGTGCTATGAGCATTGAAGTCCCCGATGCTAATCTGGTGTTTCCTTTTGCATCTATCTGGCAGTTCAGGGTGGAGGAACGGGCTATGAGGGGGTTTATACACTGATGTGACCGAGACATTCGGGAGGGCAACAGTGATGGTTTCCATTTGCCCTTTGGTGATGTGGGTGCAGACCTCTTCTATCGCCAGGTTTGGTCTGCAGAATACAGCTGACCCATACTGTCTGTGTCGGATCTCAGCCACCAGCTTCATTCCAGGGATGGCTGGTCGGTGTTGTGCAGGGACGATATGGGTTCCCTATCGTCCGGTCACTACGACGTACGTCGTGGTGAACGACGAATAGGAATCTCGCTAGAGAGGCCAATCTACTTCGAGTGAAACTAAACGAGCCAATGCATATTGGCGTGCAATCATTTGCATCAGCTGTGCAGCCTCGCAACGCGGGTATTTAACGAGCAGCTGGTGCGATTGCACTTCAGCTTTTTGCTTCAGAGCCGAGCGTTTCGATGCTGTTTAATCTACTGAGTGATCAAACAACGAGCAAGCTCTTCAAGATGATCTCTCGTGTCTGGTGCGGGCGATACAGCGCAGCAGCGGGGTCGACTTTCTTTTTCTCTCTTTGTTTATGTGTTACTGAGCAAAACAAAAAAAGCTGTTTTCACAGCTGGTAACAGTGCGCCAAGAGCGCTGAATAGCCGTTCTTATGGCTGGTAAGACTGCCATGAAGAGAGACAGCGCACGACAGGTTGCATATTCCTGTCTGTGTCCGCTGCGACCGTTCCCCTGCGTGCTTCAGTACCAAGGAGAGTATTTCCCTGAAAGAGCTTACATGGGTGTGAGTTGCGTCTTTCTAAAGATGACATTCCACCCGTGTGTTTCTGGTTGCAGTCGTTTCCTGTCCTCACTGACGGCCACGATCACTGTCTTGCATGTCTGGGAAACATGTGAGATTGTGTTTGTGGGTGGTTCATGTTCTCGCACGGGAACATGACCACGTCGGCACGCCGGTCAACTCTTCTTTCTCCGGAAAGTTGAGTCCCCTCTGTTGTTGGCCAGCCGCTGCTTGTGTGTAAAGCACAGCTGCAGGTCTGCTCGACACTCTGGGGGACCGTGGAGATCGGCGAGAGCTTCCGCGGGGAAAACCCGACGGATCTCTCGCTCCTCAGCGTGTCGTGTGCCGTCGAGCTGCCGGGCTGCAGCGCGGGTTGTCACGGCAACCCAGCGCTCGCTCGGCGCTCTAGGTGCGCGGCCTCCTTGTCTATTCCCCGTTGTAGCGCCCTCCCTGGTGGCCACCAGGAGAGGTCTACTTCAGTAGAATGGCTTGGGTGATCTGAGAGCTGAGGGCTTCTCCTTCGGGGAACCAACCCCCTAGGGCCCCTCCCTCTCTAGCGCATCACAAGTTGTGCAGCTTCTGGATGGGATTGCTGGTCCTTCAAAATTGGAGGAACCTAGCGTTTCATTCAGGGCTCCAGCTGAGGGCAAATGTCGATTGCTGCATCGGAGAGAGGGCCTGTTTTGTTATCGGAGCCTTCACAAGCTACCGTTCAAAATGCTCACGCAGAATTGCATTTTCGTATGCATCCGTCCCCGAGATTGGTTTGCAGCGATCGACCTGATGGACACGTACTTTCATGTCTCGATTCTTCCTCGACACAGGCCGTTTCTGCGCTTTGTGTTCGAGGGTCGAGCATATCAGTACAAGGTCCTGCCCTTCGGGCTGGCCCTGTCTCCCCGTGTCTTCACGAAAGTCACGGAGGGGGCCCTTGTTCCCATGAGAGAACAGGGCGTTCGCATCCTCAACTATCTCTACGACTGGCTCATACTGGCACACTCTCGAGATCAGTCATGCGAACACAGGGACCTTGTGCTCAGGCACCTCAGCCAGTTGGGCCTTCAGGTCAACTGGGAAAAGAGCAAACTCGCCTCCGTGCAGAGGATCTCTTTTCTCGGTATGGAGTTGGATTCGGTCGCTCAGACAGCGCGCCTCACAGAGCAGCGCGCTCAGTCGGTGTTGAACTGCTTGAACACGTTCAAGGGCAGGACGGCGGTCACACTGAAATTCTTTCAGAGGCTCCTGGGGCATTTGGCAGCGGCTGCAGCGGTAACTCCGCTCGGTCTGCTCCATATGAGACCACTTCAGCACTGGCTTCACGGCCGAGTCCCGAGATGGGCGTGGCATCACGGCACTCACCGGGTGGCAATCACACCGGAGTGCCGCCAGACCTTCAGTCCGTGGTCAGACCCCTCATTCCTCCGGGCAGGAGTCCCCTTGGAACAGGTGTCCAGGCATGCTGTGGTTTTCACAGACGCCTCTGCCACCGGCTGGGGTGCCACGTACAACGGGCATGCAGTGTCAGGGGTGTGGACGGGCCCCCAACTGCACTGGCACATCAACTGCCTCGAGTTGCTAGCAGTACGTCTCGCTCTGAGCCGCCTAAAAAGGCTGCTACAGGGCAGAGACGCGCTGGTCCGTACAGACAACACTGCGACCGTTGCGTACATCAATCGTCAAGGTGGTCTACGCTCCCGTCGCATGTCGCAACTCGCCCGCCATCTCCTCCTTTGGAGTCAGAAGCATCTGAGGTCGCTTCGAGCCATGTATGTCCCCGGTGTGCTCAACCGTGTGGCCGACAAGCTATCACGAGCCGTGCTCCCGGGAGAATGGCGACTCCACCCCCAGGTGGTTCAGCTGATCTGAAGAGAGTTCGGAGAGGCTCAGGTAGACCTGTTTGCCTTCTCAGAAACCTCCCACTGCCGATTGTTTTACTCCCTGACCGAGGGAACACTCGGCACGGATGCACAGGCACACAGCTGGCCCCGGGGCCTCCGCAAATATGCATTTTCCCCAGTGAGCCTACTTGCACAGACCCTGTGCAAAGTCAGGGAGGACGAGGAGCAGGTCCTTCTGGTGGCTCCCTATTGGCCCACCCGGACTTGGTTCCCAGAACTCATGCTCCTCGTGACAGTCCCTCCCTGGCCCATTCCTCTGAGGAAGGATCTTCTGACTCAGAGACGGGGCACCCTTTGGCACCCGCGTCCGGACCTCTGGAAACTCCATGTCTGGTCCCTGGACGGGACGCGGAGGTTCTAGGTGACTTACCCCTAGAGGTACTTAACACCATCACTTCTGCGCTAGCGCCGTCTACGAGACGTGCGTACGCCTTGAAGTGGAACCTGTTCGTCGAGTGGTGTTCCTCTCGCAGAGAGGACCCCCGAAGATGTTCGATAGGGTCAGTGCTTTTCTTCTTGCAGCAAGGGTTGGAGCAAAGGCTGTCTCTCTCCACCCTCAAAGTACACGCTGCCGCTATTTCAGCTTATCATGACCACATAGATGGCAAAACAGTTGGAAAGCACGACCTGGTCGTCAGGTTCCTTAGGGGGGCGAGACGATTAAATCCTCCTCGTCCCCCCTCCATACCCTCTTGGGACTTTTCCCTGGTGCTCCGAGCACTTCAGGATGCTCCCTTTGAGCCTTTGCAGTCAGCAGACTTAAAGCTTCTCTCCTTGAAGACTTTGCTGCTGATTGCACTGGCCTCGATCAAGAGGGTAGGGGACCTGCAAGCATTTTCGGTCGACGAGTCGTGCCTAGAGTTCGGGCCGGGTGACAACCATGTTGTACTGAGACCCCGGCCTGGCTATGTGCCCAAGGTTCCTACCACTCCCTTTAGAGATCAGGTAGTGAACCTGCAAGCGCTGCCCCTGGAGGAGGCAGACCCCGCCCTGGCTTTGCTCTGTCCCGTTCGCGCTCTGCGTATGTACGTAGACAGAACCCAAAGTGTCAGGACCTCAGACCAGCTCTTTGTCTGTTACGGAGGCCAGCAGAAGGGAAAGGCTGTCTCCAAGCAGAGGATGGCCCACTGGATAGTGGATGCCATTGCCTTGGCTTACCAAGCCCAAGGCGTGCCCTGCCCGCTCAGGTTGCATGCACACTCCACGAGAGGCGTTGCATCCTCCTGGGCGCTGGCACGTGGCTCCTCGCTAACAGATATCTGTAGAGCTGCGGGCTGGGCGACACTTAACACGTTCACTAGATACTGTAGCCTACGTGTAGAGCTGGTGTCCTACCGTGTTCTCGCCCTAAACGGGTAGAAGCACTGTGAGTACCGGCTCTGTCGGCTTGCTGCACCCTACTGTGCACCCTTATTGCTCCAGAGTCAAAACCTGTCGAGTCCTCCAAACACCCTCGGCCCGGACGTGGCGGAGCGTCCGGTGCCAGGCCTTTATCCGCTGAATCCTTGAGAACCGGGTCTAGGCTGGGTCCCATATGTGTGACCCTACGGGGATCCCATATGTGTATATCTTCCACGGCTGCTCCTAAACGGAAGCCCGTGTCTTCCCTTAGTCACCCACTATTCATATGCAGTACAACCCTTGGGTTAGTCCATATGTTTATTCCCACATAACTCTTCTTAAGAATGTGGCTCCCGCAGCGTTCCCCTCCCTCAGATCGGGCACGCTTCCCAGTGTTATCCAATTATCTCACTGTATGGGTTATCACGGAACAACAGTGACGGATACCCTCGGTGTAAGCCCTCTCCTATCGTCCTTCCAGACAAGAAGGTGTAGAGGCTTGCTCAGGGCGCTGGATGGGGTGCAGCAGCTGTGGCACTTTAGTAGGGATTCCTATTCGTCGTTCACCACGACGTACGTCGTAGTGACCGGACGATAGGGAACGTCTTGGTTACATATGGTAACCCTCGTTCCCTGAGGGAGGGAACGGAGACGTACGTCCCGTCGCCACATCTGCTGCGACCCGCCGGGGCAGCCAGCTCACCGGCTCTGCTCCTCAGCAAAAAACTGAAGTGCAATCGCACCAGCTGCTCGTTAAATACCCGCGTTGCGAGGCTGCACAGCTGATGCAAATGATTGCACGCCAATATGCATTGGCTCGTTTAGTTTCACTCGAAGTAGATTGGCCTCTCTAGCGAGATTCCTATTCGTCGTTCACCACGACGTACGTCTCCGTTCCCTCCCTCAGGGAACGAGGGTTACCATGTGTAACCGAGACGTTTCCTGCATGCACACTATGTCGAAGCATCTGACCGTTGTTGCTAGTATGTCTGCCTTGCGTCTGGAGAAACCTTCAATATTGATTGAGGCGATTGACAGTGCAGGCCCCGAGGGGGGCGAGTATCTGTTGCGCTTCGGCATATCTGTTGCGCTTCAGGCTATCTTGATTGTGTAGGCTATTTTTTAATTATAGCCTAAGTTTAAAATATTAGGCTGTGTATACCGACATGGATCAATTGACCCTTCGCTAAGCCACGCCCGAAAACCGCAACAGGCCAATCGTGGCTTAGCAACCGTAACTAGGCACGGCAGGTCTGGCAAGCTTTCGAGTGCGGGACACATGCCGAAGCGTTGTGCGTATGTAGGCTATTGTAAATGATCTGATACCCGGTATCCTAAAAGTTTGGACGGGTTTGTGGGGGAGATATGCCGGGCGTCATCTTCATTTATATAGTGCTTTTAACAATGTATATTGTTCCAAAGCAGCTTTACATTGATAATAGGAAATTTTAAATAAATTGTTTTGGCTTCATAGCAGCTCTAGAATAAAGTTATTGTCCGGCTCGTGGATCAAGCAGTGTGATTAAAGGCAAGACCGAGGCTCACTGATATAACTTGCTTCAAAATATATTTCAGCATTTTGTTAATCGACGGCCTAACTAGTAACGTCACCCAGTCCGATCGCGGCTCTCCCGGTAAAAGTAAATGGTAGTTAGTAAAAGGAGGGAACATCAGGGTGCTTGCCGGAGATCTCCAAGGAAAAGGTTGGTAAGCAAACTTAAATGAACAAAAATAACAAACTTAATCAGTTCATAACAGTAGTCACTTATGTGACCCACGACGTGTGAGCAGTAACGTAAGCTTGGCGTGCTAAAAATATAAGCGGGAGAATGTTATCTTTGCAAAGTGGTCAGGCTAATGTCTTGTGTTTATTCCACAATACTTATGGATAAGCGGTTTTATTTATAAATATTAGAATATTTTCAAATTTCACTTACCCTGCTGTGCATGCACATATCTGTTCCTCAATTTGTGTGTTTCCCATTTGAATGGTCAGCGCTGCTGCTTGCGCTGGGACCTACAGTATATGTTTTAGCTTCAATTTTGATGAAATTATTCTCTAATCGGTTGCATATTATGTCGTGGATATATCCCTCGAATGCATACTGTAGTCCCTTTTGTCTTGATTTTCACCTGTTCGCCAAAAATGACTAATTATCTCCTTGGGAATGTCTGAAACTGGTGCATACATACTGTAATAGACGTGCCAGGCGCAAAAGCTTGCCAGGCGTAGCAACAGTAACTAAGGAGGGCGGGGCTTAGCGAAGGGTCAATAATTTATTAATATTAAATTTCATCTGTCTTTTGTAGGCATAGCTGATGGCGCACCAACGAAAAAGCCTAAATGATGTGCCAAAATGCGTTTCTATTAGGCTACAATGAAAATATTGTACGGTCAGGTTTGCCGAAGTGCGTTTAATTTAGGCTATTTATTTATTTAAATCATTTATTTATTTTTGTCCATGTGCGCCGATCGGAGACGGAGTTCACTGCTGATATTCTGAGGTAAGAGAGTTTTCTAGTCTCGCGGCTGTCATCAGCAGCACCTTGCATTGCCCAATCAGCGGATGGCGGGCGGGTGCGGTTTTGAAAATTGGTCAAAAACGTTGGTGCGTCCTTCAACACTTCCTTCAGCGTTGGTGCTCCCTGGACACTTCCTTCAGCTCTTCCGGGGGGACACCGAGGCCAGCCGGGAGACATTGGCTGTTTCTCAATTCCAAGAACGCAGAGAACGGACTTGTGTTCTCGTGGAGACCGGTCTTGCCAAGCTTCCTTGGAAGAACGAACTCGGAACCGACCGCAATGACTTCTGGGACACCAGGCGAGTACTAGCTCAAGTCTGCATTCGATGCATCCTCGGTATCAAGAACACATCCGGCTTCTTTCAAGCGTCCTCTGTACTTGCGTTCTTGAGAATTGGGTCTGAACTTCAACTGTTAATGATGACGTAAAACGAGAACACAAGGACGCAAGATCACTGAAGAACGCATATTGAGAAACACCCATAGTCCCGCCAGCGTGTCCTAGGTCTTCTTTGTGGCCTCCTCCTGGTGAGACATGCCCGGAACACCTTCCCAGGAAGGTGACCAGGAGGCATTTGGAAAAGATGCCCGAGCCACCTCAGCTGGCCCCTCTCGATATGGAGGAGCAGAGGCTCTACTCTGAGCTCCTCCCGAGTGACCGAGCTTCTCACCCTATCTCTAAGGGATCGCCTAGCCACCCGGAGAAAGCTAATTTCGGCCGCCTTTATCTGTGATCTTGTCCTTCCATTAATGACCCACAGCTCATGACTATAGGTGAGAGTAGGAACGTAGATTGACCAGTAAATCGAGAGCTTCGCTCTTGCAGCTTAGCTCTTTTTTCACAACGGCAGACCGGTACATCGGTCAATAAAAATTATGAACAGAACTGGCGACAAAGGGCAGCCTTGTCGTCCAACATGCACCAGGAAAAAGTCTGACTTACTGCCGGCAATGCGAACCAAGCTCCTGCTCTGGCCGTACAGGGAACGGACAGCCCTTAGCAAAGCGCCCTGGACCCCATACTCCCAGAGCACCCCACACAGGACGCCGCGAGGGACACAGTCGAATGCCTTCTCCAAGTCCACAAAGCACATGTGGATTGGTTGGGCAAACTCCCATGAACCCTCCAGCACCCTGGAGAGGGTATAGAGCTGGTCCAGTGTTCCACGACCGGGACGAAAACCACACTGTTCCTCCTGGATCCGAGGTTCGACTATCGGCTGTCTTCTCCTCCCCAGTACCCTGGCATAGACTTTCCTGGGGAGGCTGAGAAGTGTGATCTCCCTATAGTTGGAGCACACCCTCCGGTCCCCCTTCTTAACCTGTTAAGCTGCAACCCCACTTTTGAAAAATCCCCAGAAATGACATACCCAAACTGAAACAGATACAGTTCATGAACCCTTTGCATTAAAAGCACAAGTATGATCTCATTTGAAAGCTGACACCTGGCAGTTTATTGTAAATGTAGAATTAATTATTGTCATAATGACAAAAATTGTTATAAATAGCTTCAAAGTTTTGTAAAATTATTAGAAATTAATTTTTATGAAACATCCTCATGAAAATAAAATTGAAGTTGGCACTGGAGCAATCTAGAAATGCACTACAGCTAAAGCCATATGTCTAAACATTCTATGTTTAAAATCTGAAGATAATAAGTCCAAAACTCTGTATTTGGTTAAATGTTTTTCAAGACCATGTCAAATGACTTTATTTTGATTTGACGCTAAAATGCTACTGATGTTTATTGTCATCTTCTAACCATCTATCCAGTATATTGTCTCTATTGTTTTGTGGTGCAGACGATCCCCATTCAGTCTCAGTCTCCCCCTGCACACATTCACACCTCTCCAGCCTGGTTATGGCTCGAAATATGCATTTCTTTTGTCTGCATTATAGCTACTAACGACTGGCTATTCACAGGCTATTCATAGGGTTTCAGTCCCTAATTTCTTTTCTCAAAGTTTACCACACATTTTAAACTGTATCAAATGCATTTCTTGAATAAAGACACATTTCAGGTAGCATTCAAAAAATAATAAAAGTATAACTTCTAGGTAGCAGGTGCACCTAGGGCTAGCTAGCATGTTAGCTTAGCACACCATCAATACACGACAATTTATGAGATTAAAACCATGTTTGTGCTCTAAACTTACTTTTTAACGCACGTTGAGTATTTTAAATAATCTTCTGTGATCTAATTTGGCTTCAGATAAAAAAATCAGACAGAAAATATACTATTGGATAGTGTTCTGCACAATGATAGTCTATATAGATTAGCATTACATTATAAATATAATCTATTATTATGAAAATACCTGGCATGGCTTGAAAAACACAGGTAACTCAAATATCAGTGCAATCATGTTTATTGTCTTCAAAACATCTGTATCTGCATGTTGCAGCGCGATCTCTTGTTAGCTTTGTGTGTATCAGTCAGGTATCAGTGACGTCCTGGAATGTCACATGGTCATGGCTCTTCTTCATGTTCCATATATGGACTATTATTGTGCATGTAGCGCCCTCAGGCTATTGGTATGAATTAAAAAACACAGTATCGGAATACCAAATGCTCATAAAGATTACATCGACGCATTTGGGTATAAATTCAATAAATATTATTCCTGTCTATAGAAATATGATGTAAATCTATGAGAATCTATCAATATTTCTCCAAATCTGCACAGTTTTGAGCTAAAGCCCTGAAGGACGTTGTTTTGTGTATCGCTGTCATGACGACAGCACGGAGTTTTTTATGAATGAAAGCGGCTGACGCGCATAATTCATATTAAAGGTATCGACTCATTTTTTCATTTCATAACTCCTGACACAAATTAAGACATAACTGTCACTATGAGTTTCTCAGAATACAATAGTGGTCAAATACTGAAACTTGAGTATTATATCTTTTTAATTATGTATAGTTTGTCAAGGTATAACATTAAATCTGATAGTAATTTTGAATTAAATAAATAAATAACGCTTCAGTGCGCGGGCGCACTGGCAACGGTTAACAGGTTAAAAAGAGGGACCACCACCCCAGTCTGCCAGTCCAAAGGCACTGTCCCCGACCGCCACACGATGTTGCAGAGGCGTGTCAGCCAAGACAGCCCCACAACATCCAAAGACTTGAGGTACTCGGGGCGGATCTCATCCACCCCCGGTGCCTTGCCACCAGGGAGATTCTTGACTATCTCTGTGACTTCAGCTTGGGTGATGGACGAGTCCACCCCTGAGCCCTCAGCCTCTGCTTCCTCAATGGAAGACGTGGCGGTGGGATTGAGGAGATCCTCAAAGTATTCCTTCCACCGTCCGATGACTTCCCCAGTCAAGGTCAACAGTTGCCCACCTCCACTGAAAACAGCATTGGTATGGCACTGCTTCCCCCTCCTGAGGCGCCGGACGGTTTGCCAGAATTCCTTCTCCATGGCCTCACCAAACTCCTCCCAGGCCCGATATTTTGCCTCCACAACCACCCAAGCAGCAGTCCGCTTGGCCTGTCGGTACTCGTCAGCTGCCTCAGGAGTCCCACAAGCCAGCCAGGCCCGATAGGACTCCTTCTTCAGCTTTATGGCATCCCTTACTTCTGGTGTCCACCACCGGGTTCGGGGATTGCCGCTTCGACGGGCACCAGAGACCTTACGGCCACAGCTCCGAGTGGCCGTGTCGACAATGGAGGTGGAGAACATGGTCCACTTGGACTCCATATCTCCAGTCTCTCTCGGGATCCGGTCGAAGCTCTGCTGGAGATGGAAGTTAAAGATCTCTCTGACAGGGGATTCGGCCAAACGTTCCCAACAGACCCTCACAGTGCATTTGGGTTTGCCGAGTCTGTCGAGCTTCCTCCCCCGCCATCTGATCCAACTCACCACCAGGTGGTGATCAGTTGACAGCTCCGCCCCTCTCTTCACCCGAGTGTCCAAGACATACGGCCGGAGGTCAGATGAAACGACCACAAAGTCGATCATTGACCTCCAGCCTACAGTGTCCTGGTGCCATGTGCACTGATGGACACCCTTATGCTTGAACATGGTGTTCGTTATGGACAAACTGTAACTAGAACAGAAGTCCAATAAGAGAACACCACTCGTGTTCAGATCAGGGGGGCCGTTCCTCCCCATCACGCCCCTCCAGGTGTCACTGTCGCTGCCCACGTGGGCGTTGAAGTCCCCCAGTAGAACGACGGAGTCCCCGGTCGGAGCACTTTCCAGCACCCATCCCAGAGACCCCAAGAAGGCCGGGTACTCTGCACTGCCGTTTGCCCCATAGGCAAACACGACAGTGAGAGACCTATCCCCAACCCAAAGGCGTAGGGTAAACTCCAACGCATGGCGGCTGAGCTGGGCGGCTATAAGCAAAGCCACACCAGCCCGCCGACTCTCACCATGGGCAACTCCAGAGTGGTAAAGAGTCCATCCCCTCTCAAGGAGTGTGGTTCCAGAGCCTAAGCCGTGCGTGGAGGTGATCCCGACTATCTCTAGTCGGTACCTCTCAACCTCCCGGACAATCTCAGGCTCCTTCCCTGCCAGAGAGGTGACGTTCCACGTCCCTAGAGCTAGTTTCCATATCCAGGGATCAGGCTGTCGAGGCCCCCGCCTTCGACTGCCGCCCGATTCACTTCACCGGCCCCTTACGGTCCCTCCTGTGGGTGGTGGGCCCAGCGGGAGGGCAGCCCCACGTCACTCTTTCGGGCTGAGCCCGACCGGACCCTGTGGGGGGGGGTGACGTCGGGTGACGTCACGGACCTTAGATTTTCTGTCATCATAAGGGGTTTTTGAACCGCTCTTAGTCTGACCCGTCGCTTAGGACCTGTTTGCCTTGGGAGACCCTACCAAGGGGCATATAGCCCCAGACAACTTAGCTGGTCCTTCGGGTACTCAAACCCCTCCACCATGGTAAGGTGGCAGTTCAAGGAGGGGGACAAGGGGGGGCAAGGGGTACATCTTAGACAAGTAAAGAAAATTTACTTTAGTTTTAGTTTTTTTAGTTAACTATAATAGCCCTGCATCCAAATGCACAAGCTGAATAATTTATCACTGCAGTGCTCATATTCACATATCACTTTCTATTTATAGATTTCAATGTTATTTTACTACAATTTTATTAGTTATGGACTGAGGCTGAAATTCAGCCCTGGACAACAAATAATCTAACGAAATCAAATGTAATAATCATGTTGATCTTTCCTGCTTAAATACATAGCCTATTTGTATTGTATAACCCTGCAATGTTTTGTTGTTGTTTAGTGTTGGTGAATACAAGTGAAAAAAAAACAAGTGGAGAAAGTGTTGTTGAAGAAGCAAATAGGGATCATGAAATATCAGGTGAGCAACACTTTTACTAATTTAACAAACATATGTACAGTAGGTGTTTAATCTAACATTGATTGCGTTGCTCTGTGTTTTTAGAGCTTTGAGAACACAGAGGTGAGAGGAGAAGGTGATGATGTTGATGAAGATCTTCGGCTGCTGTTGATCGGGAAAACTGGATCCGGGAAAAGCGCCACAGGGAACATCATCTTTAATGATCGGGTGTTTGAGTCAGTAATGAGATCTTCATCAGTGACCAGATTCTGTCAGACACACACTGGTGATGTTAATAACAGGAGAGTGACGGTCGTCGATACTCCAGACTTCATCTTCTCCACTCACACTGACTTTGATTCAGACTCAGAGCTGAAGAGAGCTCTTGAATTATGTTCCGTAGGAGCTCATGTGATCCTGCTTCTTCTGCCTTTGAGCACGTTCACTGAGCAGGAGATGGATTTCATTGGTTGGTTTGAGCAGAAGTTTGGTGCAGAAGCTCACAGATTTACTCTAGTGCTCTTCACTCATGCAGATCAGAGACACATGAGAACACTAGGAGAAATGATCAGGAGAAATCCTCAATTATCTGGTTTTATTAACCGATGTGGTCAGAGATATCATGAGTTTAACATTAAAGCTCCAGCAAACAGACGACAGGTGACTGAACTCATGGAGAAGATCGACAGACTCGTGTCTGAGAACACAAACTCCTGCTACACACTAGACATGATGCAGGAGACTGAGAGGAGAAGAGAGGAGGAGGAGAGAGAAGAGAAGGAGAGGAGAGAGAGGGAACACAGAATGAGATTAGAGACAGTCAGAATAGAGACAGAGACACGAGTGAGGAGAGATATTGAACAGGAGAAACTGGAGAAAGAGAGGAGAGAGAGAGAACATCAGATGGCATTTGAGAGAGTCAGCAGAGAGACAGAGACTCAAGTGAAGAGAGAATGTGAAGAGAGAAGAGACAGTGGGTTCCATCACTTTGTAAAACAGCATAAGAACATCATTCTTACATGTGTAGGTGTAGGTGCTGTGATTGTAATAATTGTTCTTGCAGTAAGGCTTTATTCATGAACTCAATGACATCTGCTCCATTTACAATGTTTTACTAAGACAGAAGAATAATTTTAATACCTGCTAGTTTTGATTACTCTCAGACATAATTTTGTACCCGTGATGTGTACCTTAAGAGACCAATCTTGTACCTCTGGTGACAATTTTGTACCTTTATTTAGCAGTACAAAAAGGGTACAAAATTGGCTTTGACAGGGTACAATCGTTGACTATAATGATGACGTTGATATATATATATATATATATATATATATATATATATATATATATATACAGTATATATACAGTGCCCTCCACAATTATTGAACCCCCTGGTAAATATGATCAAAATTGGCTGTAAAAAATAAATCTGCATCGATTATCCTTGTGATCTTTCATTCAAAAAATGTGAAAAATTCTAACCTTTCATTGAAGTAAAAGAATTGAAAGTGGGGGGAAATCACATTATGAAATAAATGTTTTTCTCCAAAACACGTTGGCCACAATTATTGAAACCCTTTTATTAAATACTTTTTGCAATCTCCTTTTGCCAAGATAACAGCTCTGAGTCTTCTTCTATAATGCCTGATGAGTTTGGAGAATAACTGACAAGAGATCAGAGACCATTCCTCCATACAGAATCTCTCCAGATCCTTCAGATTCCCAGATCCATGTTGGTGCTTCTCCTCTTCAGTTCAGCCCACTCATCAGGTCAGGGGACTGAGACGGTCATGGCAGAAGCTTCATTTTGTGCTCCACAACAAATTTTTGTTTTGATTTTGATGTTTGTTTTGGATCGTTGTCCTGATGGAAGATCCAACCACGGCATATTATAAGATTTCTAGCAGAAGGCGTCAGGTTTAGATTTTTTATCTGTTGATATTTGATAGAATCCACAATGCCATGTATCTGAACAAGAAGTCCAGGACCTCCAGAAGAAAAATATGCCCACAACATTAAAGATCCAATGGTATATTAAATTGTACACATGGGGTACTTTTTATCCTTGTGTTCACCAAACCCATCTAGTGTGTTTGCTGCCAAAAAGCTCTGTTTTAGTCTCATCTGACCACAGAACCCTGTGTTGTTTGAAGATCCAGTCGTGTCTGACAATTAAATTTGCTGGAATTTGTTTTTGGATGAGCGAGGAGGTTTTTTTTTAAACCCTCCCAAACAACATGTGGGGATGTAGGGGTTGTTTGATAATTTTTTTTTTAGGCTTTCTGACCCTAAGACTCAACTAATCTCTGCAATTCTCCATCTGTGATCCTTGGAGAGTCTTTGGCCAGTCAAACTTTCATACTCGCCGTGCATTAAGACAGTATAGACACACGTCCTTTTCCTGGCAGATTCATAACATCTTTAGTTGGTTATAACTTCTTAATTATTGCCCTGATGGTCAAAATGGGGATTTTCAATTCTTTAGCTATTGTCTTACAGCCACTTTCTAGTTTGTGATGCTCAACAATCTTTTGCTACGCATCAGAACTATATTCTGTGGTTTTACTCATTGTGATGGATGATTAAGGGGATTTGGCCTTTGTGTTTCCTCATATTTAAACTTTTGTGAAACACGAAGTCATAGCTGGACAGTTTCATGTTCCTAGTCACCCTGGTGTACTAAAAAAGGTAAATATTAATGGGGATATACTTCAGAGATATTTTACTCGTAAAAAATTCTAGGGGTTTCAATAATTGTGGCCAACATGTTTTGGAGAAAAAACATTTATTTCATAATGTGATTTCCCCCCACTTTCAATTCTTTTACTTCAATGAAAGGTTAGAATTTTGCACATTTTTTGAATGAAAGATCACAAGGATAATCGATGCAGATTTATTTTTTACAGCCAATTTTGATCATATTTACCAGGGGGTTCAATAATTGTGGAGGGCACTGTATAGTAGGGCTGGTCCGAATACCATTTTTTGAGCTTCGAAGCTTCGACAGGAATTAACATCGAATATTCGAAGCTTCGGAGGGAGGGGGCTGAACATATTCTTCTCTCTAATAAAGGCAGGAATCTCTATGCGTCTGTCTGTTTGCATTTAGATTATTTATCTTGCATTTAGAACCGTTCATCCAATCGACTTCACGAGTGCAGTGTCACATTTGGTGCAATATAGACACGCGAGACGTGACACGTTCAGAATTAATAAACTTTTAATACAGAACAGCGCGGGCGGGAAGCGCGCGCGCGCCTCACGCGCAACACTGCACTTGATACAAAACACAGCCTAATATTTTTCTGAGTAACAAATAACTCTCAAATCAGAAATCAGCAGCACAGTAATTACTGACACAGTAAAGGGTAGGCTAATATATTGTTTCTATTCTATTTCCACAATGTCAAAGCAACGCAGCTTATAGACTAACGTTACAAGCTCAGGCATGCACTTTTGCCCATACAAACTCCGCTGTTCTGCGCTCTAAAATAAGAGTATTGTATTTCGCCCAAAAATACTAAAACAATAACCGTGTGAGAGGGTGTTTTAGGCTATATCACACTGTAAAAAATTTACTGTAGAATTTACAGCAACTTACTGGCAATTTTGGTTGCCAGTAAGCCTGTAAATTTTACAAGAGTCCTGTAAAACATCAACTACAGTTTAACAGTAAAAATACAGCACTAACAAATTGCTGTAAAATTTACAGCAACTTACTGGCAATTGTGGTTGCCAGTAAGCCTGTACATTTTACAAGAGTGCTGTAAATCATAAACTACAATTATACTGTAAAATTATACAGCACACCTGTAAAAGCAGCAAAACAAGAGCAGCTGTGAATTTACAGTTCTTTAATGTAATCTTTACAGTATGTTACTGTTATTAACAATGTACTGAATTAAAAACTGAGATAACTCACTTCATTTGAGAAAATTGATTGGTCAATTGCCATTAAATATTTACTAGAAACATCAATTTAACTAAATCCTACTAGTGATCATCATCACACATGCATGCATGAGTTGAAAAACTTAAAAACGCCATCAATGCATCAGCAACTACACAGTCACTGCCTTTAAATAAAGCAATATGCAACATAACATCTGTGTTTCTCTGCTCATCCTGGACTGAAGCTCAGGCTCTACTCTTCAGCACAATGGTGACACACAAAACTCAACAGAAACCCTTTAAATCCTAACAGATCAATAAACCACTAGCATATCTCCACTATAGCATTATGTGCAAAAACACATAAAATCACACAAAGCAAATCACAGAATTGTACTTTTTTGTTTAGTAAATTTGACACTGAGATTTTACTGTACACAAATGACTTAAGCCACAGCTTTAGATGAAATCAACTGAAGAGAAAATAAGACATTCAATCTGTGAAGATCTCAGCAGAGGAGGATTAAACAACTCCACAAACAGCATTACCAGCTTCACTTATTACTAACCAGACTGACTTTATTTCTGTCATAATCAGAAGGTCTTTTTGAGAATTAACGGAGGTTTAGATGTTGATGTTTTTTTTATTATTGTTACCATGATGGTGATCAGTGTTGGCTTTAGCTGGGCTCTTGCCCTTGACATTTGAACATTAGGTTTTTCTCTGGCTGCTTTAACTGTGTGTTTGTGAGGCACAACAGTTAGAGCAAAAAAGCAGAGAGAAAAGTGCTCTGGTGTAAATGGCTCTGTATTGATGATGTCATCAATAGAGCTTATAAGACTGTACTTCATTTCATTTACACTTTAATCTATTCTCAAGCAATCATGTGGGTCATTTCGAATGATTGGTTAAGAATACACATATGTGACCCGATCTGGCGAAATGAGTCGGAAGTCGCAACGTTTTATTTTAAGATATGGGCCGTTTATGTGGAAAAACAATGAAATAATATTTTTTATTTTATTTATTTTTTTGTGCTAAATTTCAAAGAACAGACATTCAAAAATAATCTCCTAAAGTTTCGTAGTCCAGATAATTGAGTAAAGGTATTCAAATGACTATTAAAGTTTACAAAGTTTTACTAAATTCGCTGGAAATGAATATTGCTTTTCTCAACTCCTCTGGTCACCTCTGAGCATTTCCCGGGTATCCCCTGAAACGTCTCTGCTCTCCAAATATGGTGTTACACGTTGTATAGAACCAATCAAAAAGCTTAGAAATGTACACAAACGCTGATCATTTGTCAATGGGAAGCCCCATTTCGACTGACCGGCACGCGATTGGTCCAGTCATCCTCCTGTCAGACTCGCGGCGCTCTGTGTAAACAAGCTAGCAGATCTCCTCAGAAAGATTAAATATTATTAATTTGAGAAATGTCGCTGTCAAAAGAGAGCAAAGTCGCCAAAAAGTCGCCAAAAGCGTTGAACTCACTTGAGGCTTCTAACCTAAGCTCTGCTGCTGGTCATCAAGAGTGGCTAAGGCTAGTCAGTGATTGTTTTGGATCTGGAGACGTGCCATCCTCTGATGATTTATCGTGTATGGATGTGAGTGAGTGCAATTATTCTGTGAGTGTATTTATCTGCAAGGAGAATCCATTACAATGTGTTTGATTTATTTTAACCCAATATTTTACTGTTGGTATATCCGTTATGAATATGTTACACTGTTATTGTCAACTAGCCTACACAAAGATATGATTGCATAGGCTAACATTATTTGTTCTCGGTTTCCTTGTCTCTCTGCCTCTCTCACTTTCTCTCTCTCTTTCACACACACACACACACACACACACACACACACACACACACACACACACACACACACACACACACAAAGAGAAAGAGAGACAGACACACACACACACACACACACACACACACACCCTCTCTCAAGCAAAACTGTAGCACCTCTGTTCAATCTTTCTGATTTTAGTAAATGTTTGTAAAAGTGCCTTTTAAATTATTTATTCAAATAAAAACTTTAAAATAATTTGAGCTTCAGCCTGGCATAATAGCATATATTAATGTCTTTGGTCAAATTAAGCTGTACAATAAATAGTTCATCCCTTTAAATGCAATGGATTTTGAAAGATATCAACAAAAAACGGGCAAAAAACTTTAAAAGCGATTTTCTCAGGTTTTCAATTGGAAAAAGAGGGCAGACGACCATAATTCAAATGTGTATATATTTACAACCATTCAAGGTATGACTTTGACTAGGATATCATTTGAAAGCTTATGGTCTCCTCTTTCCAGTAATACCAAAATATCAGTTTTGAAATTTGGGTCACTGTGACTCATTTTGCTGGATCAGGTCACATATGACATCCCACGGCATTATTATAATTTGAACAGATTTAAAAATATATAATGCATAGAAAGTTTTAAAATGCTGTGTTATTTTCTCACACACAGACATCAACAATCAGCGTATGAATCTCAACAATGGTGACATTCAAATGAAAAGCTTCATGTTGCAATGTATGCTGGGTACCACCATAGTACATAATTCCCAGAATGCAATGCGGCATGCATAAATTATGTAGCTGAAATGTATTATTAGGGCCCAAGCCCTGAAAGGGCGAAGGCCCTATTGTTTCCGGTAGGATTATTTATTATTATTATTATTAGGGCCCAAGCCCTGAAAGGGCGAAGGCCCTATTGTTTTCGTTAGGATTATTAGGGCCCAAGCCCTGAAGGGGCGAAGGCCCTATTGTTTTCGTTAGGATTATTAGGGCCCAAGCCCAAAGGGCGAAGGCCCTATTGTTTTCGTTAGGATTATTATTATTAGGGCCCAAGCCCTGAAAGGGCGCAGAGCCCTATTGTTTTCGTTAGGATTATTATTATTAGGGCCCAAGCCCTGAAGGGGCGAAGGCCCTATTGTTTTCGTTAGGATTATTAGGGCCCAAGCCCTGAAAGGGCGAAGGCCCTATTGTTTCCGGTAGGATTATTTATTATTATTATTATTAGGGCCCAAGCCCTGAAAGGGCGAAGGCCCTATTGTTTTCGTTAGGATTATTATTATTATTATTATTATTATTATTGTTCTTCAAGGGTTCGGGGGCTTTTGGGGCCTTTAACGTGCTCAAAAACTCATGAAACTTTGCACGCATGTCAGAACCCGCGGCCATTAGGGCCGGGCTGAAGCTGGTACCCGGGCGTGGCAGGGGGGCTCAACAGCGCCCCCTGGTACGGAATCCGAACACTTGTCCATAAATCAAACACACTTGCATGTAATAATATGAAACTCGGAACACATATAGATCTCATCGGGCCGAACAACTTTCGTGCTCTAAGTTTTACGCCAGCCCAACAGGAAGTTGGCTATTATGGGATGTTTGGAAACGCATGCTGTGGAATTTAATGTACTCCTCCTAGGGAATTCATCCAATCGCCTCCAAACTCAGTCAGCATGAAGTCAAGACATTGAGGATGCTAAATTGCGGACGGATTTTTGATATCTCGAACGGTTTGGCCGTGGCGAGGACACGAATTTATGGCGAATAATGGAAACAGGAAGTGTGTTATAACTTCTGCATACATTAACTGATCTTGATGAAACTTCAGCAGTGTGTTCGTTGTAAGAGGCCGATCACATGGATGTGACTACTGTGAGTCTAAGTTAAAGCGCCACCAACTGGCAGCAGGAAGTGTGTCCCTTTCAAAATGCTTTAAAATCACCCTCTTATTTTTACCCAATTTGCTTCAAACTTTATGTGTATAATGTAAACACACGGCAGATGTAGACCTGTGAAAGGATTTTTGATATCTTTAATAATGTTGCCATGGCAACGCTTCAAACTTTAATATTCTTTTTTGATGCTTTTGAGACTCTTAACATACTTGAAATTGCATGAAACTCGACAGACACATCACATTTATTAGCCAGTAGACATGTGCAAAGTTTCAGAAACGGGCGTGGTGAGGGGCTCAGTAGCGCCACCTTTAGTCATAAGTGGGGGGGCTTAGTTTTATCAACAGCAACAAAACTTGGTATGTGTATTGTTCTCATCAAGACGGACAACTTTCTAATTGACATTAACTACCTCCAACCAACAGGAAGAGAGATATTTTGGTTTGAATGTGGATTTTCTGAAGAATTTTCTCTCCCTCTCTCTGTGTCTCTGTGTGTGAGAGGGGAGGGGGGAATTTGACTATTGCTTTTATATTGTTAATCAAGGTTTCAGGGGCTTTTGGGGTCCTTAACGTGCTCAAAAACTCTTGAAACTTTGCACACAAGTCAGAACCCCCTGCCATCAGGGACAGGCTGAAGCTGGTACCCGGGCGTGGCAGGGGGGCTCAACAGCGCCCCCTTGAACGGGGTCCCAAAACTTGGTCCATAGATCAAACACGCTTGCATGAATTAATATGAAACTCGGTACACATATAGATCTCATCGGGCCGAACAACTTTCCCCCGGTCAAGTTTTACGCCAGCCCAACAGGAAGTCGGCTATTATTGGTTGTTTGGAAAACGCTTCCTGTGGAATGCGAAGTACTCCTCCTAGAAAATTCACCGTGTCCCCTCCAAACTCGGTGTGCATGTAGTCAAGACTTTGAGGATGCTAAATTGCGGACGGATTTTTGATATCTCGAACGGTTTGGCCGTGGCGAGAAATCGAATTTATGGCGAGAAAAGAGAAACACGAAGTGGAATAACTGCTGCATACATTAACTGATCTTGATGAAACTTCAGCAGTGTGTTCGTGGTAAGAGGCCGATCAGATGGATGTAACTATTGTGATTCAAAGTTATAGCGCCACCAACTGGCAGCAGGAAGTTTGTCACTTTCAACATGCTTTTGACAAAAGTGGGGGGGGTTAGTTTTAACTCCAGTAAAAAAAACTCAGTTCATATATTGATCTCATCAACCCGGACAACTTTCTAATTTAAAGTCATTAGCTCTGACCATCAGGAAGTCAGATATTTTGGTCTGAATGTGGATTTTTTTGCAAAATCAGCCTCTGAATTTTTAGCCACCTTTATCTAAGTGGTTATTTTATTCCCACCAAACTTTTTCAACATGATAAAAATATATTAATGATGCTAAATTGTGAACGGATAATAAATATCTCAAACGGTTTTGCTATGGCGAGGGATTAAAGTAATGTCAAAAAAGTAAACACTAAAAGGCTCATATATTCTAAAAATGTAATTATACACCATTTATTACTACATAAAAGTATACAAATATCAGAACTTAACTCATTTTATTCTTTTTTTTTCAATTTAAGAATGAAGTTTAAGTTTAAAAACTGCCAGAATGGTTGTTTAGTCTAAACAATAAATAAATAAAGTCAAACATAGTGCTATACTGCCCTCTTGTGTTCAAAATCAGGTAGGCCTATTATATCTATATAAAAATATACTAGGTATGTGACGGTGAGAATATTTTACCACCGGTTAACTGACGTGTGACACTGCTGGGGGCTTTTTAATCGCTAACTTAAAAACGAAAGTAAAATATGTTCGTCCGCACGGACATTGATAATGGTGCGGAGCAGAGCGAGCGTTTTCAATAAATTCCTATGGAAGGAGGAATGACCTAAGAAACGTTGACTCTGTTCTGCTCGTTCCTCGCTGAGGACGCGCACCATTATGAATGCCTGTGCAGCCGTGAGCATTTTAGTTTCATTTTCGGGGCGGATTGCTTGAATGTATTTAAAAAAAGCACAATGTTGTGTTTTATTGCGACTGTACAAAAATATAAGTTACCACTTTGCAGTTTGAATGATGTTCTGAACAAAATGACAGAGTATGTTTTTATGTGTCCACTGTTCAATCGCGCCCTCGTTTTAGTGATTCCCAAGTTATTTTTCATTTAAGTTTTTTTCATTGTTCTAATCAGGTCAGGCAAGTAAAATGATCTGTCTTATCCCTTACATTTTTATATAATTATATAAATATATAATACACTACTGTTCAAAAAATTGGCGTCAGTAAGATTTTTAAGCTAAGTTTCTTCTGCTCACCAAGGCTGCATTTGTTTGATTAAAAATACAAACAAAAACAGTAATATTGTAAAATAGTATTCCAATTTAAAACAGCTGCTTTCTATTTTAATATATTTTAAACTGTTATTTATTCCTGTGATCAAAGCTGAGTTTTCAGCATCATTATTCCAGTCGTCACTGTCACATGATCCTTCAGAAATTATTCTAATATGATGATTGATGCTCAAGAAACATTCATTATTATTTTAAATGTCGAAAACAGTTATGTACAGTCTTTGATGAATAGAAAGTTCAAAAGAACAGCATTTATCTGAAATCTAAAGCTTTTGTAACATTAAACACTACCGTTCAGAAGTTTGGGGTCAGTAATAATTTTTATTTTATTTTTGGGGGAAAGAAATAAATAAATCAATACTTTTATTCATCGAGAATGAGTTAAACTGATAAAAAGTTACAGTACAGACATTTATAATGTTAAAAAAAATTATATTTGAAATAAATGCTGTTCTTTTGAACTTTACATTCATCAACGCATTTTGAAAAAAAATCTGTACACAACTGTTTTCAACATTGAAAATAATAATTAATATTTATTGACCATCAATCATCATATTAGAATGGTTTCTGAAGGATCATGTGACACTGAAGACGGGAGTAATGATGCTGAAAACTCAGCTTTGATCACATAAATTAATTACAGTGTAAAATATTTTATAATAGAAAACAGCTGTTTTAAATTGGAATAATATTTCACAATATTACTGTTTTTGTTTGTATTTTTAATCAAATAAATGCAGCCTTGGTGAGCAGAAGAGACTTCTCCTAAAAACATTGAAAATCTTCCTTACCCCAAACTTTTGAACGGTATATATATATATATATATATATATATATGTTTGTATAATATATATATATATATATATATATATAATAAATATATATATATATATATATATATATATATATATATAAATATAGCTGCGAGCAGCGATGGAGGGCCAAAGCCGGCGTTACCGCCACCCCGGTGCCTTTAGGTAACTAAAGGCACCGGGGTTGCGGTGCCACCGGCTTGGGCCCGTAATCGCTGCTCGCAGCTATATTTATTATTATTATTATTATTTTGTCAACCTTTCGGGCACTTTTGGGGCTCTTAACATGCTCGAAAACTCTTGAAATTTTGCACACACGTCAGAACCCGTGGCCATCAGGTCCGGACTGAAGCTGGTACCCGGGCGTGGCAGGGGGGCTCGACAGCGCCCCCTGGAACGGGATCCGAACACGTGTCCATAAATCAAACACGCTTGCATGTAATAATATGAAACTCGGTACACATATAGATCTCATCGGGCCGAACAACTTTCGTGCTCTAAGTTTTACGCCAGCAGAACAGGAAGTTGGCTATTTAGCGTTGTTTGGAAACGCATGCTGTGGAATTTAATGTACTCCTCCTAGGGAATTCATCGATTCGCCTCTAAACTCGGTGTGCATGAAGTCAAGACATTGAGGATGCTAAATTGCGGACGGATTTTTGATATCTCGAACGGTTTGGCCGTGGCGAGGAAACAAATTTATGGCGAAAAAATGAAACAGGAAGTGTGTTATAACTTCTGCATACATTAACTGATCTTGATGAAACTTCAGCAGTGTGTTCGTGGTAAGAGACCGATCACATGGATGTGACTATTGTGAGTCAAAGTTATAGCGCCACCAACTGGCAGCAGGAATATGTCACTTTCAAAATGCTTTGAAATCAGTGTCTTATTTTTACCCGATTTGCTTCAAACTTTATGTGTACAATGTAGACACACGGCAGATGTAAACCTGTGAAAGGATTATTGATATCTTAGATACTGTTGCCGTGGCAACGCATCAAACTTTAATATTCTTTTTTGATGCTTTTGAGACTCTTAACATACTTGAAATTGCATGAAACTCGACAGACACATCACATTTATTAGCCAGTAGACATGTGCAAAGTTTCAGAAACGGGCGTGGTGAGGGGCTCAGTAGCGCCACCTTTAGTCAAAAATGGGGGCTTAGTTTTACATAGAGTCACTAAACTCGCTATGTATATTGTTCTCATTAAACCGGACAACTTTCTAATTCACACTTATTAGCTGAGAGCAACAGGAAGTCAGATATTTTGGTTTGAATGTGATTTTTTGGAGAATTTTCTCTCTCTCTCTCTCTGTCTCTGTGTGTGTGAGGGGTGGGAGGGAATTTCCAATTGATTTCAGTGTGTTTCAAGGTTTCAGGGGCTTTTGGGGTCCTTAACGTGCTCAAAAACTCTTGAAACTTTGCACACAGGTCAGAACCCACGGCCATCAGGGCCGGGCTGAAGCTGGTACCCGGGCGTGGCTGGGGGGCTCAACAGCGCCCCCTTGAACGGGGTTCTAAAACTTGATCCATATATCAAACACGCTCGCATGAATTAATATGAAACTCGGTACACATATAGATCTCATCGGGCCGAACAACTTTACCCCGGTCAAGTTTTACGCCAGCCCAACAGGAAGTCGGCTATTATGGGTTGTTTGGAAAACGCTTGCTGTGGAATGTGAAATACTCCTCCTAGAAAATTCACCGTGTCCCCTTCAAACTCGGTGGGCATGTAGTCAAGACTTTGAGGATGCTAAATTGTGGACGGATTTTTGATATCTCGAACGGTTTGGCCGTGGCGAGGAATCGAATTTATGGCGAGAAAAGAGAAACACGGAAGTGGAATAACTGCTGCATACATTAACTGATCTTGATGAAACTTCAGCAGTGTGTTCGTGGTAAGAGGCCGATCAGATGGATGTAGCTATTGTGAGTCAAAGTTATAGCGCCACCAACTGGCAGCAGGAAGTGTGTCACTTTCAACATGCTTTTGACAAAAGTGGGGGGGTTACTTTTAACTACAGTAAAGAAAAAATAGTTTGTATATTGTTCTCATCAAGCCGGACAACTTTCTAATTTACATTCAATAGCTCTGGCCATCAGGAAGTCAGATATTTTGGTCTGAATGTGAATTTTTTTGCAAAATCAGCCTCTGAATTTTTAGCCACTCCTCTTTAAACTATTTATTTTATTCGTACCAAACTTTTTCAACATGATGAAACTACATTAAATATGCTAAATTGTGAATGGATAATAAATATCTCAAACGGTTTTGCTATGGCGAGGGATTAAAGTAAAAATCTTCTAAAAATGTAATTATATACCATTTATTTCTATATAAAAGTATACAAATATCACAACTAAACCCATTTTATTCTGTTTTTGCAATTCAAGAAGAATGAAAAAGTTAAAAACAGGCTATTTAGTGCTATTTGGTTCAACAAAAAAGCAAACATAGGGCTATACTGCCCTCTTGTGTCCAAAAGGACATCAAAATAGTATATAAAACTTTTTACCAGGTAGGCCAATATTGTATTTAAATATACATTTATTAGGTATGTGTCTGAGGATATTTTCCCACCGGTTAATCGACGTGTGACACGAGTGGGTGCTTTTAAATCGCTAATATAATAGTGAAAGAAAAATAATGATAATGTTGCACACACAAATCACACACATGTGGGAAAGAATGATGCTTTTAAACAACACTAAACCGCCATTAGGTGTCGCCAGGCATCCATCTTAATAAGCGAGTCATTGATTCATTCGTTCAAACGATTCGTTCGAATGAGTCGATCATGATTAAGACAGATGTTTATGGATTGATCATTCAATCTTTGAGTCAACCGATTCGTTAAAAATGCTGAATCGTTCAGTTATGAGAAAACACGTGATGCGTGATGGTTCTGCCGTGATCTTTGTTTAACTATTTTCGCTGCTGAAACAGAACAAAAACAGTCAACATTGCATCTAAAATGTAAGTGACTTAATTGTAACTGTTTATTAACCTGTTGTATGAAATCTAGGGGTGGGAGAAAAAATTGATTCTTAGATGCATCGCGATGCGGACGTGGACGATTCTGAATCGATTCACAAATGTCAAAAAATCGATTCTCTAAAAAAATATTTTTCTAATAACGTAATATTGACGGAAGGCAAAAGGCGGAACTCTAAGCGGACGTGCGTGCAGTCTGTGGTGCGCACATAACAGAGAAGTTTCTTCTGCTCACCAAGGCTGCATTTATTTGATTAAAAATACAAACAAAAACAGTAATATTGTAAAATAGTATTCCAATTTAAAACAGCTGCTTTCTATTTTAATATATTTTAAACTGTTATTTATTCCTGTGATCAAAGCTGAGTTTTCAGCATCATTACTCCAGTCGTCACTGTCACATGATCCTTCAGAAATTATTCTAATATGATGATTGATACTCAAGAAACATTCATTATTATTTTAAATGTCGAAAACAGTTGTGTACAGTCTTTGATGAATAGAAAGTTCAAAAGAACAGCATTTATCTGAAATCTAAAGCTTTTGTAACGTTAAACACTACCGCTCAAAAGTTTGTGGTTAGTAATAATTAAAATTTTATTTTTGGGGGAAATAAATAAAATAAATCAGTACTTTTATTTATGAAGGATGAGTTAAACTGATCAACAGTTACAGTAAAGACATTTATAATGTTAAAAATATATATATTTGAAATATATGCTGTTCTTTTGAACTTTACATTCATCAAAGCATTTTGAAAAAAAAAATCTGTACACAACTGTTTTCAACATTGAAAATAATAATGAATATTTATTGAGCATCAATCATCATATTAGTATGATTTCTGAAGGATCATGTGACACTGAAGACTTGAGTAATGATGCTGAAAACTCAACTTTGATCACAGAAATGAATTACTATGTAAAATATTTTAAAATTGAAAACAGCTGTTTTAAATTGGAATAATATTTCACAATATTACTGTTTTTGTTTGTATTTTTAATCAATAAATGCAGCCTTGGTGAGCAGAAGAGACTTCTCCTAAAAACATTAAAAATCTTACTGACCCCAAACTTTTGAACAATAATATATATATATATATATATATACATACATATATATGTATGTGTATGTATGTATGTATGTATATATGTATATATATATATATATATATATATATATATATATATATATATATATAAATATAGCTGCGAGCAGCGATGGAGGGCCAAAGCCGGCGGTACCGCCACCCCGGTGCCTTTAGGTAACTAAAGGCACCGGGGTTGCGGTGCCACCGGCTTGGGCCCGTAATCGCTGCTCGCAGCTATATTTAGGGCCCAAGCCCTGAAAGGGCGCAGAGCCCTATTGTTTTCGTTAGGATTATTATTATTATTATTATTATTATTATTATTATTATTATTGTTGTTCAAGGGTTCGGGGGCTTTTGGGGCCTTTAACGTGCTCAAAAACTCATGAAACTTTGCACACAGGTCAGAACCTGCGGCCATTAGGGCCGGGCTGAAGCTGGTACCCGGGCGTGGCAGGGGGGCTCAACAGCGCCCCCTGGAACGGAATCCGAACACTTGTCCATAAATCAAACACACTTGCATATAATAATATGAAACTCGGAACAGATATAGATCTCATCGGGCCGAACAACTTTCGTGCTCTAAGTTTTACGCCAGCCCAACAGGAAGTCGGCTATTATGGGTTGTTTGGAAACGCATGCTGTGGAATTTAATGTACTCCTCCTAGGGAATTCATCCAATCGGCTCCAAACTCGGTCAGCATGAAGTCAAGACATTGAGGATGCTAAATTGCGGACAGATTTTTGATATCTCGAACGGTTTGGCCGTGGCGAGGAAACGAATTTATGGCGAATAATGGAAACAGGAAGTGTGTTATAACTTCTGCATACATTAACTGATCTTGATTAAACTTCAGCAGTGTGTTCGTTGTAAGAGGCCGATCACATGGATGTGACTATTGTGAGTCAAAGTTATAGCGCCACCAACTGGCAGCAGGAAGTGTGTCCCTTTCAAAATGCTTTGAAATCACCCTCTTATTTTTACCCGATTTGCTTCAAACTTTATGTGTATAATGTAAACACACGGCAGATGTAGACCTGTGAAAGGATTTTTGATATCTTTAATACTGTTGCCATGGCAACGCTTCAAACTTTAATATTCTTTTTTGATGCTTTTGAGACTCTTAACATACTTGAAATTGGATGAAACTCGACAGACACATCACATTTATTAGCCCGTAGACATGTGCAAAGTTTCAGAAACGGGCGTGGTGAGGGGCTCAGTAGCGCCACCTTTAGTCATAAGTGTGGGGGTTAGTTTTATCAACAGCAACAAAACTTGGTATGTGTATTGTTCTCATCAAGACGGACAACTTTCTAATTTACATGAACTTTCTCCAACCAACAGGAAGAGAGATATTTTGGTTTGAATGTGGATTTTCTGAAGAATTTTCTCTCCCTCTCTCTGTGTCTCTGTGTGTGTGAGGGGAGGGGGGGATTTGTTTATTGCTTTTATTGAGTTTTTCAAGGTTTCAGGGGCTTTTGGGGTCCTTAACGTGCTCAAAAACTCTTGAAACTTTGCACACAGGTCAGAACCTGCGGCCATCAGGGCCGGGCTGAAGCTGGTACCCGGGCGTGGCAGGGGGGGTCAACAGCGCCCCCTTGAATTGGGTCCGAAAACTTGGTCCATAGATCAAACACGCTTGCATGAATTAATATGAAACTCGGTACACATATAGATCTCATCGGGCCGAACAACCCTCCCCTGGTCAAGTTTTACGCCAGCCCAACAGGAAGTCGGCTATTATGGGTTGTTTGGAAAACGCTTGCTGTGGAATGTGAAATACTCCTCCTAGAAAATTCACCGTGTCCCCTTCAAACTCGGTGTGCATGTAGTCAAGACTTTGAGGATGCTAAATTGCGGACGGATTTTTGATATCTCGAACGGTTTGGCTGTGACGAGGAATCGAATTTATGGCGAGAAAAGAGAAACACGGAAGTGGAATAACTTCTGCATACATTAACTGATCTTGATGAAACTTCAGCAGTGTGTTCGTGGTAAGAGGCCGATCAGATGGATGTAGCTATTGTGAGTCAAAGTTATAGCGCCACCAACTGGCAGCAGGAAGTGTGTCACTTTCAACATGCTTTTGACAAAAGTGGGGGGGTTAGGTTTACCCACAATTACAAAAATCAGTAAGTATATTGGTCTCATCGAGCTGGACAACTTTCTAATTTGCAGTCATTAGCTTGGACCAACAGGAAGTCAGATATTTTGGTTTGAATGTGGATTTATTTGCAAATTCAGCCTCTGCTTTTTACCCACTCCTGCTAAGTGTTTTTTTTTTTATTCACACCAAACTTTTTCAACATGATGAAAATACATTAAAGATGCTAAATTGAGAACGGATATTGAATATCTCAAACGGTTTTGACATGGCGAGGGATTAAAATAATGTCAAAAAAAAAATCAGAAAACATCTCATATATTCTTAAAATTTAATTATACACCATTTATTTTTATATAAAATTATACAAATATTAGAACTAAACCTATTTTATTCTGTTTTTGCAATTCAAGAAGTATGAAAAAGTTAAAAACAGGCTATTTAGTGCTATTTGTTTCAACAAAAAAGCAAACATAGGGCTATACTGCCCTCTTGTGTCCAAAAGGATATCAAAATAGTATATAAAACGTTTTACTAGGTAGGCCTATTGTATTTAAATATAAATTTATTAGGTATATGACTGTGAGGATATTTTCCCATCGGTTAAGCGACGTGTGACACGAGCGGGTGCTTTTAAATCGCTAATATAAAAGTGAAAGTAAAAAAACGGACGTCCGCACGGACATTGATAATGGTGCACGTTGGAAAGAATAATATTTTTAAACATAACACTAAACCGCCATTAGGTGTCGCCAGGCGACCATCTTAATGAGCGAGTCATTGATTCATTCGTTCAAACGATTCATTCCAATGACTGAGTCATTCATGATTGAGACAGATGTTTATGGATTGACCATTGAATCTTTGAGTCAAGCGATTCGTTTCAAAATGCTGAATCATTCAGTAATGAGAAAACAAGTTGCTGTGATCTTTGTTTAACTATTTTTGCTGCTGAAACAAAACAAAAACAGTCAATATTGCATCTAAAATGTAAGTGACTTAATTGTAACTGTTTATTAACCTGTTGTATGAAATCAATGTCACAGTTTCAATTGTGATTGTATTCAGGAAATAGTTGCCTACTCGTCAAGTGAGGTTGCTTAACTCTATCATATGTTATAAAATATATAAAAACTCCATATTTGTAATTTTTATAGTCAGTATGTTGTTAACTGGGTTGCTTTTTTGTGTGCTGCGCTCATTTGTTTACAATTCTCCTGGAGAAGCAGCATGAGCCTCAGCAGTGCAACCTTGTTACCATTGATCAGTAATACATTTATTATTAACTGCTGATTGCAACTTAAAATGAATGTAATGAAATTAGAATAATCTCTCGTTTTAGTGATTCCCAAGTTATTTTTTTGTTATTGACGTTCTAATCAGGCTATACTTTGGTCGGGCAAGTAAAATTCTCTTTCAGGTTGGCCTATTGTATATATATATATATATATTAGGGATGTGACTGTGATAAATTTTTCCCACCGGTTAATCGACATGTGACACCGCTGAGGGCTTTTAAATCGCTAACTATAGTATACTATATACTAGTAAAATACAGACGTCCGCACAGACATTGATAATGGTGCGGAGTAGAGCGAGCATTTTCAATGTATTCCTATGGATGTAGGAATTAACTAAAACATTTTATTTATGTTTTTGTGTCCACTGTTCAACCGCAACCGCGTCACACACACATTCCA
>NC_140209.1:22412158-22417158 GCF_951802725.1 Rutilus rutilus
GAAATCAGTGTCTTATTTTTACCCGATTTGCTTCAAACTTTATGTGTACAATGTAGACACACGGCAGATGTAAACCTGTGAAAGGATTATTGATATCTTAGATACTGTTGCCGTGGCAACGCATCAAACTTTAATATTCTTTTTTGATGCTTTTGAGACTCTTAACATACTTGAAATTGCATGAAACTCAACAGACACATCACATTTATTAGCCAGTAGACATGTGCAAAGTTTCAGAAACGGGCGTGGTGGAATGGCTCAGTAGCGCCACCTTTACTCAAAAATGGGGGTTTAGTTTTTCCTAGAATCACAAAACTTGGTATGTGTATTGTTCTCATCAAGACGGACAACTTTCTAATTTACATGAACCATCTCTGACCAACAGGAAGAGAGATATTTTGGTTTGAATGTGGATTTTCTGAAGAATTTTCTCTCCCTCTCTCTGTGTCTGTGTGTGTGTGAGGGGAGGGGGGGATTTGACTATTGCTTTTATATTGTTAATCAAGGTTTCAGGGGCTTTTGGGGTCCTTAACGTGCTCAAAAACTCTTGAAACTTTGCACACAGGTCAGAACCCCCTGCCATCAGGGCCGGGCTGAAGCTGGTACCCGGGCGTGGCTGGGGGGCTCAACAGCGCCCCCTTGAACGGGGTTCTAAAACTTGATCCATATATCAAACACGCTCGCATGAATTAATATGAAACTCGGTACACATATAGATCTCATCGGGCCGAACAACTTTACCCCGGTCAAGTTTTACGCCAGCCCAACAGGAAGTCGGCTATTATGGGTTGTTTGGAAAACGCTTGCTGTGGAATGTGAAATACTCCTCCTAGAAAATTCACCGTGTCCCCTTCAAACTCGGTGGGCATGTAGTCAAGACCTTGAGGATGCTAAATTGTGGACGGATTTTTGATATCTCGAACGGTTTGGCTGTGGCGAGGAATCGAATTTATGGCGAGAAAAGAGAAACACGGAAGTGGAATAACTGCTGCATACATTAACTGATCTTGATGAAACTTCAGCAGTGTGTTCGTGGTAAGAGGCCGATCAGATGGATGTAGCTATTGTGAGTCAAAGTTATAGCGCCACCAACTGGCAGCAGGAAGTGTGTCACTTTCAACATGCTTTTGACAAAAGTGGGGGGGGTTACTTTTAACTACAGTAAAGAAAAAATAGTTTCTATATTGTTCTCATCAAGCCGGACAACTTTCTAATTTACATTCAATAGCTCTGGCCATCAGGAAGTCAGATATTTTGGTCTGAATGTGAATTTTTTTGCAAAATCAGCCTCTGAATTTTTAGCCACTCCTCTTACACTATTTATTTTATTCGTACCAAACTTTTTCAACATGATGAAACTACATTAAATATGCTAAATTGTGAATGGATAATAAATATCTCAAACGGTTTTGCTATGGCGAGGGATTAAAGTAAAAATCTTCTAAAAATGTAATTATATACCATTTATTTCTATATAAAAGTATACAAATATCACAACTAAACCCATTTTATTCTGTTTTTGCAATTCAAGAAGAGTGAAAAAGTTAAAAACAGGCTATTTAGTGCTATTTGGTTCAACAAAAAAGCAAACATAGGGCTATACTGCCCTCTTGTGTCCAAAAGGACATCAAAATAGTATATAAAACTTTTTACCAGGTAGGCCAATATTGTATTTAAATATACATTTATTAGGTATGTGTCTGAGGATATTTTCCCACCGGTTAATCGACGTGTGACACGAGTGGGTGCTTTTAAATCGCTAATATAATAGTGAAAGAAAAATAATGATAATGTTGCACACACAAATCACACACATGTGGGAAAGAATGATGCTTTTAAACAACACTAAACCGCCATTAGGTGTCGCCAGGCATCCATCTTAATAAGCGAGTCATTGATTCATTCGTTCAAACGATTCGTTCGAATGAGTCGATCATGATTAAGACAGATGTTTATGGATTGATCATTCAATCTTTGAGTTAACCGATTCGTTAAAAATGCTGAATCGTTCAGTTATGAGAAAACACGTGATGCGTGATGGTTCTGCCGTGATCTTTGTTTAACTATTTTCGCTGCTGAAACAGAACAAAAACAGTCAACATTGCATCTAAAATGTAAGTGACTTAATTGTAACTGTTTATTAACCTGTTGTATGAAATCTAGGGGTGGGAGAAAAAATTGATTCTTAGATGCATCGCGATGCGGACGTGGACGATTCTGAATCGATTCACAAATGTCAAAAAATCGATTCTCTAAAAAAATATTTTTCTAATAACGTAATATTGACGGAAGGCAAAAGGCGGAACTCTAAGCGGACGTGCGTGCAGTCTGTGGCGCGCACATAACAGAGAAGTTTCTTCTGCTCACCAAGGCTGCATTTATTTGATTAAAAATACAAACAAAAACAGTAATATTGTAAAATAGTATTCCAATTTAAAACAGGTGCTTTCTATTTTAATATATTTTAAACTGTTATTTATTCCTGTGATCAAAGCTGAGATTTCAGCATCATTACTCCAGTCGTCACTGTCACATGATCCTTCAGAAATTATTCTAATATGATGATTGATACTCAAGAAACATTCATTGTTATTTTAAATGTCGAAAACAGTTGTGTACAGTCTTTGATGAATAGAAAGTTCAAAAGAACAGCATTTATCTGAAATCTAAAGCTTTTGTAACGTTAAACACTACCGCTCAAAAGTTTGTGGTTAGTAATAATTAAAATTTTATTTTTGGGGGAAAGAAATAAAATAAATCAGTACTTTTATTTATGAAGGATGAGTTAAACTGATCAACAGTTACAGTAAAGACATTTATAATGTTAAAAATATATATATTTGAAATATATGCTGTTCTTTTGAACTTTACATTCATCAAAGCATTTAAAAAAAAAAAATCTGTACACAACTGTTTTCAACATTGAAAATAATAATGAATATTTATTGAGCATCAATCATCATATTAGTATGATTTCTGAAGGATCATGTGACACTGAAGACTGGAGTAATGATGCTGAAAACTCAACTTTGATCACAGAAATGAATTACTATGTAAAATATTTTAAAATTGAAAACAGCTGTTTTAAATTGGAATAATATTTCACAATATTACTGTTTTTATTTGTATTTTTAATCAATAAATGCAGCCTTGGTGAGCAGAAGAGACTTCTCCTAAAAACATTAAAAATCTTACTGACCCCAAACTTTTGAACAATATATATATATTGATATATATATATATATATATATATATATATATATATATATATATATATATATATATATATATATATATATATAATATAGCTGCGAGCAGCGATGGAGGGCCAAAGCCGGCGGTACCGCCACCCCGGTGCCTTTAGGTAACTAAAGGCACCGGGGTTGCGGTGCCACCGGCTTGGGCCCGTAATCGCTGCTCGCAGCTATATTTATTATTATTATTATTGTTCTTCAAGGGTTCGGGGGCTTTTGGGGCCTTTAACGTGCTCAAAAACTCATGAAACTTTGCACGCAGGTCAGAACCCGCGGCCATTAGGGCCGGGCTGAAGCTGGTACCCGGGCGTGGCAGGGGGGCTCAACAGCGCCCCCTAGAACACAATCTTAAATCTTGGACACATACAAGAACGTATTAGTATGAAACTCGGTACACATATAGATCTCATCGGGCCGAACAACTTTCGCACTCTAAGTTATTAGCTCTGCCCAACAGGAAGTCAGCTATTATGGGTTGTTTGAAAAACGCATGCTGTGGAATTTAATGTACTCCTCCTAGGGAATTGATCCGATCCACACCAAACTCGGTCAGCATGAAGTCAAGACATTGAGGATGCTAAATTGCGGACGGATTTTTGATATCTCGAACGGTTTGGCCGTGGCGATGAAACGAATTTATAGCGAGAAAAGATAAACAGGAAGTGTGTTATAACTTCTGCATACATTAACTGATCTTGATGAAACTTCCGCAGTGTGTTCGTTGTAAGAGGCCGATCACATGGATGTGACTATTGTGAGTCAAAGTTATAGCGCCACCAACTGGCAGCAGGAAGTGTGTCACTTTCAAAATGCTTTGAAATCACCCTCTTATTTTTACCCGATTTGCTTCAAACTTTATGTGTATAATGTAAACACACGGCAGATGTAGACCTGTGAAAGGATTTTTGATATCTTTAATACTGTTGCCGTGGCAACGCTTCAAACTTTAATATTCTTTTTTGATGCTTTTGAGACTCTTAACATACTTGAAATTGGATGAAACTCGACAGACACATCACATTTATTAGCCAGTAGACATGTGCAAAGTTTCAGAAACGGGCGTGGTGAGGGGCTCAGTAGCGCCACCTTTAGTCATAAGTGGGGGGGTTAGTTTTATCAACAGCAACAAAACTTGGTATGTGTATTGTTCTCATCAAGACGGACAACTTTCTAATTGACATTAACTACCTCCGACCAACAGGAAGAGAGATATTTTGGTTTGAATGTGGATTTTCTGAAGAATTTTCTCTCCCTCTCTCTGTGTCTCTGTGTGTGAGAGGGGAGGGGGGATTTGTCTTTTGAGTGAGATTTGTTTAAAATTCCTGTTTTTCAAGGTTTCAGGGGCTTTTGGGGCCTTTAACGTGCTCGAAAACTCTTGAAACTTTGCACACAGGTCAGAACCCGCGGCCATCAGGGCCGGGCTGAAGCTGGTACCCGGGCGTGGCAGGGGGGCTCAACAGCGCCCCCTGGAATGGGATCCGAACACTTGTCCATAAATCAAACACATTTGCATGTAATGATATGAAACTCGGTACACATATAGATCACATCAGGCTGAACAACTTTCGTGCTCTAAGTTTTACGCCAGCCCAACAGGAAGTCGGCAATTATGGGTTGTTTGGAGAACGCTTGCTGTGGAATGCGAAGTACTCCTCCTAGAGAATTCATCCAATCCCCACCAAACTCGGTGTGCATGAAGTCAAGACATTGAGGATTCTAAATTGCGGACGGATTTTTGATATCTCG
>NC_140209.1:22422158-22607158 GCF_951802725.1 Rutilus rutilus
AATAATGTCAAAAAAGGAATCAGAAAACATCTCATATCTTCTTAAAATTTAATTATACACCATTTATTTTTATATAAAATTATACAAATATCAGAACTAAACCGAAACAGAACTAGTTTTGGGTTTATTCAGTTTTTTTCAATTCAAGAATTATGTACAAGTTTAAAATCAGCCAGAATGCGCTATTTAGTAAAAAAAAAAGTCATACATAGGGCTATACTGCCCTCTTGTGTTCAAAATCAGGTAGGCCCATTGTATATTGTATTTATATATAAATATAATAGCGATGTGACTGAGAATTTTTTCCCACTGGTTAATCGATGTGTGACACCGCGGCGGGGGCTTTTAAATCGCTAACTTAAAGGGATACTCCACTTTAAATTGAAAATTCTGTCATCAAATACTCACCCTCATGTTGTTTCAATCCTTTATTAATTTCTTTCTTCTGCTGAACAGAAAGGAAGATATTTAGAAGAATGTCAGTAACCAGACAGTTTCTGGTCTCATTGACTTCCATAGTATACATTTTTTTCCTACTATGGAAGTCAATGGGATCAGAAACTGTCTGGTTACTGACATTCTCCTAAATATCTTCCTTTCTGTTCAGCAGAAGAAAGAAATTCATAAAGGATTAAAACAACATGAGGGTGAGTATATGATGACAGAATTTTCATTTTAAAGTGGAGTATCCCTTTAAAAGCGAAAGTGAAATACGGACGTCCAGTAGGAATGAACAAAAAAACATTCACTCTGTTCTGCTCGTTCCTCGCTGTAGACGCGTTATTGCCCATGCAGCCGTGAGCATTTTAGTTTCATTTAAAAAATAGCGCCATTTTGGGGGTGGGATTGCTTGAATGTTTTTTTTACAAAAGCACAATGTTGTGTTTTATTGCGAGTGTACATAAATATAAGTAAACACAGTGCAGTTTAAATGATGTCCTGTATGAACAAACCGACGGAGTAGCCTATGTTTTTATGTTTCCACTGTTCGATCGCGCCCATGCCTCACACACACACACACACACACACCGTGCATTTCAGCATTGCAATCTTGACATCGCAGCCGGTTCATTACAGCCGTAATAAAATATAATAATAAATATAAATAGTCAACCTATTTGCAGCAAATGATAGTAGATTTTAGATCAATATATTTGTTTTCCTTACAATTTTAATTAACACTAACTTTATTCTCATCTGAGTTATAAATTATTTATTTCTGTATAAAATAATACTACCATTAAAAAATACATTTGATTGTCTTACATTTACATTTATTCATTTTAGCTGACGCTTTTATCCAAAGCGACTTACAATTGCTATATATGTCAGAGGTCGCACGCCTCTGGAGCAACTAGGGGTTAAGTGTCTTGCTCAGGGACACATTGGTGTCTCACAGTGGATTCGAACCCAGGTCTCTCACACCAAAGGCATGTGTCTTATCCATTGCGCCACACCACCCCTTTTTTAATCAATGGAGAATGTGTGACTTAAAAATAAACAGATTAGTGCTCGGTTTGAGGACAAGAAATGAAAACCAATGCAATATGATGAATGTCCAAAAACGTTCGCTCTTCTCTGCCCGTTCCTCGCCTCGCCATATATATATATATATATATATATATATATATACATATATATATATATATATATATATATATATATATATATATATATATTTATTTATTTATATATATATATATATATATATATATATATATATATATATATATATATAAATATAGCTGCGAGCAGCGATGGAGGGCCCAAGGCGGTGACACCGCCACCCCGGTGGCTTTAGTGTAACTAAAGGCACCAGGGTGGCGGTGCCACCGGCTTGGGCCCGCAATCGCTGCTCGCAGCTATATTTATTATTATTATTATTATTTTGTCAACCTTTCGGGCACTTTTGGGGCCCTTAACATGCTCGAAAACTCTTGAAACTTTGCACACAGGTCAGAACCCGCGGCCATCAGGGCCGGGCTGAAGCTGGTACCCGGGCGTGGCAGGGGGGCTCGACAGCGCCCCCTGGAACGGGATCCGAACACGTGTCCATAAATCAAACACGCTTGCATGTAATAATATGAAACTCGGTACACATGTAGATCTCATCGGGCCGAACAACTTTCGTGCTCTAAGTTTTACGCCAGCCCAACAGGAAGTCGGCTATTATGGGTTGTTTGGAAACGCATGGTCTGGTATTTGAAACACTTCTCCTAGGGAATTCACCCGATCGCCACTAAACTCGGTGGGAATGAAGTCAAGACATTGAGGATGCTAAATTGCGGACGGATTTTTGATATCTCAAATGGTTTGGCCGTGGCGAGGAAACGAATTTATGGCGAATAATGGAAACAGGAAGTGTGTTATAACTTCTGCATACATTAACTGATCTTGATGAAACTTCAGCAGTGTGTTCGTGGTAAGAGGCCGATCACATGGATGTGACTATTGTGAGTCAAAGTTATAGCGCCACCAACTGGCAGCAGGAATATATCACTTTCAAAATGCTTTGAAATCACCCTCTTATTTTTACCCGATTTGCTTCAAACTTTATGTGTATAATGTAAACACACGGCAGATGTAGACCTGTGAAAGGATTTTTGATATCTTTAATACTGTTGCCGTGGCAACGCTTCAAACTTTAATATTCTTTTTTGATGCTTTTGAAACTCTTAACATACTTGAAATTGGATGAAACTCGACAGACACATCACATTTATTAGCCAGTAGACATGTGCAAAGTTTCAGAAATGGGCGTGGTGAGGGGCTCAGTAGCGCCACCTTTAGTCATAAGTGGGGGGGTTAGTTTTATCAACAGCAACAAAACTTGGTATGTGTATTGTTCTCATCAAGACGGACAACTTTCTAATTGACATTAACTACCTCCGACCAACAGGAAGAGAGATATTTTGGTTTGAATGTGGATTTTCTGAAGAATTTTCTCTCCCTCTCTCTGTGTCTCTGTGTGTGAGAGGGGAGGGGGGAATTTGACTATTGCTTTTATATTGTTAATCAAGGTTTCAGGGGCTTTTGGGGTCCTTAACGTGCTCAAAAACTCTTGAAACTTTGCACACAAGTCAGAACCCCCTGCCATCAGGGACAGGCTGAAGCTGGTACCCGGGCGTGGCAGGGGGGCTCAACAGCGCCCCCTTGAACGGGGTCCCAAAACTTGGTCCATAGATCAAACACGCTTGCATGAATTAATATGAAACTCGGTACACATATAGATCTCATCGGGCCGAACAACTTTCCCCCGGTCAAGTTTTACGCCAGCCCAACAGGAAGTCGGCTATTATTGGTTGTTTGGAAAACGCTTCCTGTGGAATGCGAAGTACTCCTCCTAGAAAATTCACCGTGTCCCCTCCAAACTCGGTGTGCATGTAGTCAAGACTTTGAGGATGCTAAATTGCGGACGGATTTTTGATATCTCGAACGGTTTGGCCGTGGCGAGGAATCGAATTTATGGCGAGAAAAGAGAAACACGAAGTGGAATAACTTCTGCATACATTAACTGATCTTGATGAAACTTCAGCAGTGTGTTCGTGGTAAGAGGCCGATCAGATGGATGTAACTATTGTGATTCAAAGTTATAGCGCCACCAACTGGCAGCAGGAAGTGTGTCACTTTCAACATGCTTTTGACAAAAGTGGGGGGGTTAGTTTTAACTCCAGTAAAAAAAACTCAGTTCATATATTGATCTCATCGACCCGGACAACTTTCTAATTTAAAGTCATTAGCTCTGACCATCAGGAAGTCAGATATTTTGGTCTGAATGTGGATTTTTTTGCAAAATCAGCCTCTGAATTTTTAGCCACCTTTATCTAAGTGGTTATTTTATTCCCACCAAACTTTTTCAACATGATAAAAATATATTAATGATGCTAAATTGTGAACGGATAATAAATATCTCAAACGGTTTTGCTATGGCGAGGGATTAAAGTAATGTCAAAAAAGTAAACACTAAAAGGCTCATATATTCTAAAAATGTAATTATACACCATTTATTACTACATAAAAGTATACAAATATCAGAACTTAACTTATTTTATTCTTTTTTTTCAATTTAAGAATGAAGTTTAAGTTTAAAAACTGCCAGAATGGTTGTTTAGTCTAAACAATAAATAAATAAAGTCAAACATAGTGCTATACTGCCCTCTTGTGTTCAAAATCAGGTAGGCCTATTATATCTATATAAAAATATACTAGGTATGTGACGGTGAGAATATTTTACCACCGGTTAACTGACGTGTGACACTGCTGGGGGCTTTTTAATCGCTAACTTAAAAACGAAAGTAAAATATGTTCGTCCGCACGGACATTGATAATGGTGCGGAGCAGAGCGAGCGTTTTCAATAAATTCCTATGGAAGGAGGAATGACCTAAGAAACGTTGACTCTGTTCTGCTCGTTCCTCGCTGAGGACGCACACCATTATGAATGCCTGTGCAGCCGTGAGCATTTTAGTTTCATTTTCGGGGCGGATTGCTTGAATGTATTTAAAAAAAGCACAATGTTGTGTTTTATTGCTACTGTACAAAAATATAAGTTAACACTTTGCAGTTTGAATGATGTTCTGAACAAAATGACAGAGTATGTTTTTATGTGTCCACTGTTCAATCGCGCCCTCGTTTTAGTGATTCCCAAGTTATTTTTTCATTTAAGTTTTTTTCATTGTTCTAATCAGGTCAGGCAAGTAAAATGATCTGTCTTATCCCTTACATTTTTATATAATTATATAAATATATATACACTACTGTTCAAAAATTTGGCGTCAGTAAGATTTTTAAGCTAAGTTTCTTCTGCTCACCAAGGCTGCATTTATTTGATTAAAAATACAAACAAAAACAGTAATATTGTAAAATAGTATTCCAATTTAAAACAGCTGCTTTCTATTTTAATATATTTTAAACTGTTATTTATTCCTGTGATCAAAGCTGAGTTTTCAGCATCATTATTCCAGTCGTCACTGTCACATGATCCTTCAGAAATTATTCTAATATGATGATTGATGCTCAAGAAACATTCATTATTATTTTAAATGTCGAAAACAGTTATGTACAGTCTTTGATGAATAGAAAGTTCAAAAGAACAGCATTTATCTGAAATCTAAAGCTTTTGTAACATTAAACACTACCGTTCAGAAGTTTGGGGTCAGTAATAATTTTAATTTTATTTTTTGGGGAAAGAAATAAATAAATCAATACTTTTATTCATCGAGAATGAGTTAAACTGATAAAAAGTTACAGTACAGACATTTATAATGTTAAAAAAAATTATATTTGAAATAAATGCTGTTCTTTTGAACTTTACATTCATCAACGCATTTTGAAAAAAAATCTGTACACAACTGTTTTCAACATTGAAAATAATAATTAATATTTATTGACCATCAATCATCATATTAGAATGGTTTCTGAAGGATCATGTGACACTGAAGACGGGAGTAATGATGCTGAAAACTCAGCTTTGATCACATAAATTAATTACAGTGTAAAATATTTTAAAATAGAAAACAGCTGTTTTAAATTGGAATAATATTTCACAATATTACTGTTTTTGTTTGTATTTTTAATCAAATAAATGCAGCCTTGGTGAGCAGAAGAGACTTCTCCTAAAAACATTAAAAATCTTCCTTACCCCAAACTTTTGAACGGTATATATATATATATATATATATATATATATTATATATATATATATAATATAATATATATATATATATATATATATATATATTATATATGTTTGTATATATATATATATATATATATATATATATATATATATATATATATATATTATATATGTTTGTATAAATATATATATATATATATATATATATATATATATATATATATATATTATATATGTTTGTATAAATATATATATATATATATATATATATATATATATATATATATATATATATATATATATATATATATATATATATATATAAATATAGCTGCGAGCAGCGATGGAGGGCCAAAGCCGGCGGTACCGCCACCCCGGTGCCTTTAACTAAAGGCACCGGGGTTGCGGTGCCACCGGCTTGGGCCCGTAATCGCTGCTCGCAGCTATATTTATATATATATATATATATATATATATATATATATATTTAGGGCCCAAGCCCTGAAAGGGCGAAGGCCCTATTGTTTCCGGTAGGATTATTTATTATTATTATTATTAGGGCCCAAGCCCTGAAAGGGCGAAGGCCCTATTGTTTTCGGTAGGATTATTATTATTATTATTATTATTATTATTATTATTTTGTCAACCTTTCGGGCACTTTTGGGGCCCTTAACGTGCTCGAAAACTCTTGAAACTTTGCACACAGGTCAGAACCTTCGGCCATCAGGGCCGGGCTGAAGCTGGTACCCGGGCGTGGCAGCGGGGCTCAACAGCGCCCCCTGGAACGGGATCCGAACACTTGTCCATAAATCAAACACACTTGCATGTAATGATATGAAACTCGGTACACATATAGATCTCATCGGGCCGAACAACTTTCGTGCTCTAAGTTTTACGCCAGCCAAACAGGAAGTTGGCTATTTAGCGTTGTTTGGAAACGCATGCTGTGGAATTTAATGTACTCCTCCTAGGGAATTCATCGATTCGCCTTCAAACTCGGTGTGCATGAAGTCAAGACATTGAGGGTGCTAAATTGCGGACGGATTTTTGATATCTCGAACGGTTTGGCCGTGGCGAGGAAACAAATTTATGGCGAAAAAATGAAACAGGAAGTGTGTTATAACTTCTGCATACATTAACTGATCTTGATGAAACTTCAGCAGTGTGTTCGTTGTAAGAGGCCGATCGCACAGATGTGACTATTGTGAGTCAAAGTTATAGCGCCACCAACAGGCAGCAGGAAGTACATCACTTTCAAAATGCTTTGAAATCAGTGTCTTATTTTTACCCGATTTGCTTCAAACTTTATGTGTACAATGTAGACACACGGCAGATGTAAACCTGTGAAAGGATTATTGATATCTTAGATACTGTTGCCGTGGCAACGCATCAAACTTTAATATTCTTTTTTGATGCTTTTGAGACTCTTAACATACTTGAAATTGCATGAAACTCAACAGACACATCACATTTATTAGCCAGTGGACATGTGCAAAGTTTCAGAAACGGGGGTGGTGGAATGGCTCAGTAGCGCCACCTTTAGTCAAAAATGGGGGTTTAGTTTTTCCTAGAATCACAAAACTTGGTATGTGTATTGTTCTCATCAAGACGGACAACTTTCTAATTTACATGAACCATCTCCGACCAACAGGAAGAGAGATATTTTGGTTTGAATGTGGATTTTCTGAAGAATTTTCTCTCCCTCTCTCTGTGTCTGTGTGTGTGTGAGGTGAGGGGGGGATTTGACTATTGCTTTTATATTGTTAATCAAGGTTTCAGGGGCTTTTGGGGTCCTTAACGTGCTCAAAAACTCTTGAAACTTTGCACACAGGTCAGAACCAACAGCCATCAGGGCCGGGCTGAAGCTGGTACCCGGGCGTGGCTGGGGGGCTCAACAGCGCCCCCTTGAACGGGGTTCTAAAACTTGATCCATATATCAAACACGCTCGCATGAATTAATATGAAACTCGGTACACATATAGATCTCATCGGGCCGAACAACTTTACCCCGGTCAAGTTTTACGCCAGCCCAACAGGAAGTCGGCTATTATGGGTTGTTTGGAAAACGCTTGCTGTGGAATGTGAAATACTCCTCCTAGAAAATTCACCGTGTCCCCTTCAAACTCGGCGTGCATGTAGTCAAGACTTTGAGGATGCTAAATTGCGGACGGATTTTTGATATCTCGAACGGTTTGGCCGTGGCGAGGAATCGAATTTATGGCGAGAAAAGAGAAACACGGAAGTGGAATAACTTCTGCATACATTAACTGATCTTGATGAAACTTCAGCAGTGTGTTCGTGGTAAGAGGCCGATCAGATGGATGTAGCTATTGTGAGTCAAAGTTATAGCGCCACCAACTGGCAGCAGGAAGTGTGTCACTTTCAACATGCTTTTGACAAAAGTGGGGGGGTTAGTTTTAACTACAGTAAAGAAAAAATAGTTTGTATATTGTTCTCATCAAGCCGGACAACTTTCTAATTTACATTCAATAGCTCTGGCCATCAGGAAGTCAGATATTTTGGTCTGAATGTGAATTTTTTTGCAAAATCAGCCTCTGAATTTTTTGCCACTCCTCTTAAACTATTTATTTTATTCGTACCAAACTTTTTCAACATGATGAAACTACATTAAATATGCTAAATTGTGAATGGATAATAAATATCTCAAACGGTTTTGCTATGGCGAGGGATTAAAGTAATGTCCAAAAAGGAAACACAAAAAATCTTCTAAAAATGTAATTATATACCATTTATTTCTATATAAAAGTATACAAATATCACAACTAAACCCATTTTATTCTGTTTTTGCAATTCAAGAAGAATGAAAAAGTTAAAAACAGGCTATTTAGTGCTATTTGGTTCAACAAAAAAGCAAACATAGGGCTATACTGCCCTCTTGTGTCCAAAAGGACATCAAAATAGTATATAAAACTTTTTACCAGGTAGGCCAATATTGTATTTAAATACATTTATTAGGTATGTGTCTGAGGATATTTTCCCACCGGTTAATCGACGTGTGACACGAGTGGGTGCTTTTAAATCGCTAATATAATAGTGAAAGAAAAATAATGATAATGTTGCACACACAAATCACACACATGTGGGAAAGAATGATGCTTTTAAACAACACTAAACCGCCATTAGGTGTCGCCAGGCATCCATCTTAATAAGCGAGTCATTGATTCATTCGTTCAAACGATTCGTTCGAATGAGTCGATCATGATTAAGACAGATGTTTATGGATTGATCATTCAATCTTTGAGTCAACCGATTCGTTAAAAATGCTGAATCGTTCAGTTATGAGAAAACACGTGATGCGTGATGGTTCTGCCGTGATCTTTGTTTAACTATTTTCGCTGCTGAAACAGAACAAAAACAGTCAACATTGCATCTAAAATGTAAGTGACTTAATTGTAACTGTTTATTAACCTGTTGTATGAAATCTAGGGGTGGGAGAAAAAATTGATTCTTAGATGCATCGCGATGCGGACGTGGACGATTCTGAATCGATTCACAAATGTCAAAAAATCGATTCTCTAAAAAAATATTTTTCTAATAACGTAATATTGACGGAAGGCAAAAGGCGGAACTCTAAGCGGACGTGCGTGCAGTCTGTGGCGCGCACATAACAGAGAAGTTTCTTCTGCTCACCAAGGCTGCATTTATTTGATTAAAAATACAAACAAAAACAGTAATATTGTAAAATAGTATTCCAATTTAAAACAGCTGCTTTCTATTTTAATATATTTTAAACTGTTATTTATTCCTGTGATCAAAGCTGAGTTTTCAGCATCATTACTCCAGTCGTCACTGTCACATGATCCTTCAGAAATTATTCTAATATGATGATTGATACTCAAGAAACATTCATTATTATTTTAAATGTCGAAAACAGTTGTGTACAGTCTTTGATGAATAGAAAGTTCAAAATAACAGCATTTATCTGAAATCTAAAGCTTTTGTAACGTTAAACACTACCGCTCAAAAGTTTGTGGTTAGTAATAATTAAAATTTTATTTTTGGGGAAAAGAAATAAAATAAATCAGTACTTTTATTTATGAAGGATGAGTTAAACTGATCAACAGTTACAGTAAAGACATTTATAATGTTAAAAATATATATATTTGAAATATATGCTATTCTTTTGAACTGTACATTCATCAAAGCATTTTGAAAAAAAAAATCTGTACACAACTGTTTTCAACATTGAAAATAATAATGAATATTTATTGAGCATCAATCATCATATTAGTATGATTTCTGAAGGATCATGTGACACTGAAGACTGGAGTAATGATGCTGAAAACTCAACTTTGATCACAGAAATGAATTACTATGTAAAATATTTTAAAATTGAAAACAGCTGTTTTAAATTGGAATAATATTTCACAATATTACTGTTTTTGTTTGTATTTTTAATCAATAAATGCAGCCTTGGTGAGCAGAAGAGACTTCTCCTAAAAACATTAAAAATCTTACTGACCCCAAACTTTTGAACAATAATATATATATATATATATATATACATATATATGTATGTGTGTGTATGTATGTATGTATATATATATATATATATATATATATATATATATATATATATATATATATATATATATATAAATATAGCTGCGAGCAGCGATGGAGGGCCAAAGCCGGCGGTACCACCACCCCGGTGCCTTTAGGTAACTAAAGGCACCGGGGTTGCGGTGCCACCGGCTTGGGCCCGTAATCGCTGCTCGCAGCTATATTTTATTATTATTATTATTATTTTGTCAACCTTTTGGGCACTTTTGGGGCCCTTAACATGCTCAAAAACTCTTGAAATTTTGCACACACATCAGAACCTGCGGCCATCAGGGCCGGACTGAAGCTGGTACCCGGGCGTGGCACGGGGGCTCGACAGCGCCCCCTGGAATGGTGTCCGAAAACTTGGTCTATAAATCAAACACGCTTGCATATAATAATATGAAACTCAGTACACATATAGATCTCATCGGGCCGAACAACTTTCGTGCTCTAAGTTTTACACCAGCCCAACAGGAAGTCAACTATTATGGGTTGTTTGAAAAACGCATCCTCTGGAATTTGAAATACTCCTCCTAGAATATTCGTCCAATCACAACCAAACTCGGTGTGCATGAAGTCAAGACATTGAGGATGCTAAATTGCGGATGGATTTTTGATATCTCGAACGGTTTGGCTGTGGCGAGGAAACGAATTTATGGCGAATAATGGTACACAGGAAGTGTGTTATAACTTCTGCATACATTAACTGATCTTGATGAAACTTTCGCAGTGTGTTTGTTGTAAGAGGCCGATCACAAGGATGTGACTATTGTGAGTCAAAGTTATAGCGCCACCAACTGGCAGCAGGAAGTGTGTCCCTTTCAAAATGCTTTGAAGTCACCCTCTTAATTTTACCCGATTTGCTTCAAACTTTATGTGTATAATGTAAACACACGGCAGATGTAGACCTGTGAAAGGATTATTGATATCTTAGATACTGTTGCCGTGGCAACGCATCAAATTTTAATATTCTTTTCGGATGCGTTTGAGACTCTTAACATGCTTGAAATTGGATGAAACTCGACAGACACATAACACTTATTAGCCAGTAGACATGTGAAAAGTTTCAGAAACGGGCGTGGCAGGGGGGCTCAACAGCGCCCTCTTGAACAGGGTCTGAAAACTTGGTCCATATATCAAATACGCTTGCATGAATTAATATGAAACTTGGTACACATATAGATTTCATGGGGCCGAACAACTTTCCCTCTGTCAAGTTTCACGCCAGCCCAACAGGAAGTCGGCTATTATGGGTTGTTTGGAAAACGCTTGCTGTGGAATGTGATGTACTCCTCCTAGAGAATTCATTCAATCACCTCCAAACTCAGTCAGCATGAAGTCAAGACATTGAGGATGCTAAATTGCGAACAGATTTTTGATATCTCGAACGGTTTGGCTGTGGCGAGGAATCGAATTTATGGCGAGAAAAGAGAAACACGAAGTGGAATAACTTCTGCATACATTAACTGATCTTGATGAAACTTCAGCAGTGTGTTCGTGGTAAGAGGCCGATCAGATCGATGTAGCTATTGTGAGTCAAAGTTATAGCGCCACCAACTGGCAGCAGGAAGTGTGTCACTTTCAACATGCTTTTGACAAAAGTGGGGGGGTTAGTTTTAACTACAGTAAAGAAAAAATAGTTTGTATATTGTTCTCATCAAGCCGGACAACTTTCTAATTTACATTCAATAGCTCTGGCCATCAGGAAGTCAGATATTTTGGTCTGAATGTGATTTTTTTTGCTAAATCAGCCTCTGAATTTTTAGCCACTCCTCTTAAACTATTTATTTTATTCGTACCAAACTTTTTCAACATGATGAAACTACATTAAATATGCTAAATTGTGAATGGATAATAAATATCTTAAACGGTTTTGCTATGGCGAGGGATTAAAGTAATGTCCAAAAAGGAAACACTAAAAATCTTCTAAAAATGTAATTATATACCATTTATTTCTATATAAAAGAATGCAAATATCACAACTAAACCCATTTTATTCTGTTTTTGCAATTCAAGAAGAATGAAAAAGTTAAAACAGGCTATTTAGTGCTATTTGGTTCAACAAAAAAGCAAACATAGGGCTATACTGCCCTCTTGTGTCCAAAAGGACATCAAAATAGTATATAAAACTTTTTACCAGGTAGGCCAATATTGTTTTTAAATATACATTTATTAGGTATGTGTCTGAGGATATTTTCCCACCGGTTAATCGACGTGTGACACGAGTGGGTGCTTTTAAATCGCTAATATAATAGTGAAAGAAAAATAATGATAATGTTGCACACACAAATCACACACATGTGGGAAAGAATGATGCTTTTAAACAACACTAAACCGCCATTAGGTGTCGCCAGGCATCCATCTTAATAAGCGAGTCATTGATTCATTCGTTCAAACGATTCGTTCGAATGAGTCGATCATGATTAAGACAGATGTTTATGGATTGATCATTCAATCTTTGAGTCAACCGATTCGTTAAAAATGCTGAATCGTTCAGTTATGAGAAAACACGTGATAAGTGATGGTTCTGCCGTGATCTTTGTTGAACTATTTTCGCTGCTGAAACAGAACAAAAACAGTCAACATTGCATCTAAAATGTAAGTGACTTAATTGTAACTGTTTATTTGTATGAAATCTAGGGGTGGGAGAAAAAAATTATTCTTAGATGCATCGCGATGCGGACGTGGACGATTCTGAATCGATTCACAAATGTCAAAAAATCGATTCTCTAAAAAAATATTTTTCTAATAACGTAATATTGACGGAAGGCAAAAGGCGGAACTCTAAGCGGACGTGCGTGCAGTCTGTGGCGCGCACATAACAGAGAAGTTTCTTCTGCTCACCAAGGCTGCATATATTTAATTAAAAATACAAACAAAAACAGTAATATTGTAAAATATTATTCCAATTTAAAACAGCTGCTTTCTATTTTAATATATTTTAAACTGTTATTTATTCCTGTGATCAAAGCTGAGTTTTCAGCATCATTACTCCAGTCGTCACTGTCACATGATCCTTCAGAAATTATTCTAATATGATGATTGATACTCAAGAAACATTCATTATTATTTTAAATGTCGAAAACAGTTGTGTACAGTCTTTGATGAATAGAAAGTTCAAAAGAACAGCATTTATCTGAAATCTAAAGCTTTTGTAACGTTAAACACTACCGCTCAAAAGTTTTGGGTTAGTAATAATTAAAATGTTATTTTTGGGGTAAATAAATAAAATAAATCAGTACTTCTATTTATGAAGGATGTGATCAACAGTTACAGTAAAGACATTTATAATGTTAAAAAAATATATATTTGAAATATATGCTGTTCTTTTGAACTAACATTCATCAAAGCATTTTGAAAAAAAAAATCTGTACACAACTGTTTTCAACATTGAAAATAATAATGAATATTTATTGAGCATCAATCATCATATTAGTATGATTTCTGAAGGATCATGTGACACTGAAGACTGGAGTAATGATGCTGAAAACTCAACTTTGATCACAGAAATGAATTACTATGTAAAATATTTAAAAATTGAAAACAGCTGTTTTAAATTGGAATAATATTTCACAATATTACTGTTTTTGTTTGTATTTTTAATCAATAAATGCAGCCTTGGTGAGCAGAAGAGACTTCTCCTAAAAACATTAAAAATCTTACTGACCCCAAACTTTTGAACAATAATATATATATATATATATATATATATATATATATATATATACATATATATGTATGTGTGTGTATGTATGTATATATATATATATATATATATATATAAATATAGCTGCGAGCAGCGATGGAGGGCCCAAGCCGGCGGTACCGCCACCCCGGTGCCTTTAGGTAACTAAAGGCACCGGGGTTGCGGTGCCACCGGCTTGGGCCCGTAATCGCTGCTCGCAGCTATATTTATTATTATTATTATTGTTGTTCAAGGGTTCGGGGGCTTTTGGGGCCTTTAACGTGCTCAAAAACTCATGAAACTTTGCACACAGGTCAGAACCTGCGGCCATTAGGGCCGGGCTGAAGCTGGTACCCGGGCGTGGCAGGGGGGCTCAACAGCGCCCCCTGGAACGGAATCCGAACACTTGTCCATAAATCAAACACACTTGCATATAATAATATGAAACTCGGAACAGATATAGATCTCATCGGGCCGAACAACTTTCGTGCTCTAAGTTTTACGCCAGCCCAACAGGAAGTCGGCTATTATGGGTTGTTTGGAAACGCATGCTGTGGAATTTAATGTACTCCTCCTAGGGAATTCATCCAATCGGCTCCAAACTCGGTCAGCATGAAGTCAAGACATTGAGGATGCTAAATTGCGGACGGATTTTTGATATCTCGAACGGTTTGGCCGTGGCGAGGAAACGAATTTATGGCGAATAATGGAAACAGGAAGTGTGTTATAACTTCTGCATACATTAACTGATCTTGATTAAACTTCAGCAGTGTGTTCGTTGTAAGAGGCCGATCACATGGATGTGACTATTGTGAGTCAAAGTTATAGCGCCACCAACTGGCAGCAGGAAGTGTGTCCCTTTCAAAATGCTTTGAAATCACCCTCTTATTTTTACCCGATTTGCTTCAAACTTTATGTGTATAATGTAAACACACGGCAGATGTAGACCTGTGAAAGGATTTTTGATATCTTTAATACTGTTGCCATGGCAACGCTTCAAACTTTAATATTCTTTTTTGATGCTTTTGAGACTCTTAACATACTTGAAATTGGATGAAACTCGACAGACACATCACATTTATTAGCCCGTAGACATGTGCAAAGTTTCAGAAACGGGCGTGGTGAGGGGCTCAGTAGCGCCACCTTTAGTCATAAGTGGGGGGGGTTAGTTTTATCAACAGCAACAAAACTTGGTATGTGTATTGTTCTCATCAAGACGGACAACTTTCTAATTTACATGAACTTTCTCCAACCAACAGGAAGAGAGATATTTTGGTTTGAATGTGGATTTTCTGAAGAATTTTCTCTCCCTCTCTCTGTGTCTCTGTGTGTGTGAGGGGAGGGGGGGATTTGTTTATTGCTTTTATTGAGTTTTTCAAGGTTTCAGGGGCTTTTGGGGTCCTTAACGTGCTCAAAAACTCTTGAAACTTTGCACACAGGTCAGAACCTGCGGCCATCAGGGCCGGGCTGAAGCTGGTACCCGGGCGTGGCAGGGGGGGTCAACAGCGCCCCCTTGAATTGGGTCCGAAAACTTGGTCCATAGATCAAACACGCTTGCATGAATTAATATGAAACTCGGTACACATATAGATCTCATCGGGCCGAACAACCCTCCCCTGGTCAAGTTTTACGCCAGCCCAACAGGAAGTCGGCTATTATGGGTTGTTTGGAAAACGCTTGCTGTGGAATGCGAAGTACTCCTCCTAGAGAATTCATCCAATCCCCACCAAACTCGGTGTGCCTGAAGTCAAGACATTGAGGATTCTAAATTGCGGACGGATTTTTGATATCTTGAACGGTTTGGCCGTGGCGAGGAAACGAATTTATGGCGAGAAAAGAGAAACACGAAGTGGAATAACTTCTGCATACATTAACTGATCTTGATGAAACTTCATCAGTGTGTTCGTGGTAAGAGGCCGATCAGATGGATGTAACTATTGTGAGTCAAAGTTATAGCGCCACCAACTGGCAGCAGGAAGTGTGTCACTTTCAAAATGCTTTTGACAAAAGTGGGGGGGTTAGTTTTACCCACAGTTACAAAAATCAGTACGTACATTGGTCTCATCGAGCCGGACAACTTTCTAATATACAGTTATTAGCTTCGACCAATAGGAAGTCAGATATTTTGGTTTGAATGTGGATTTATTAGCAAATTCAGCCTCTGCTTTTTACCCACTCCTGCTAAGTGTTTTTTTTTTTATTCACACCAAACTTTTTTAACACGATGAAAATACATTAAAGATGCTAAATTGTGAACGGATATTAAATATTTCAAACGGTTTTGACATGGCGAGGGATTAAAATAATGTCAAAAAAGGAATCAGAAAACATCTCATATCTTCTTAAAATTTAATTATACACCATTTATTTTTATATAAAATTATACAAATATCAGAACTAAACCGAAACAGAACTAGTTTTGGGTTTATTCAGTTTTTTTCAATTCAAGAATTATGTACAAGTTTAAAATCAGCCAGAATGCGCTATTTAGTAAAAAAAAAAAGTCATACATAGGGCTATACTGCCCTCTTGTGTTCAAAATCAGGTAGGCCCATTGTATATTGTATTTATATATAAATATAATAGCGATGTGACTGAGAATTTTTTCCCACTGGTTAATCGATGTGTGACACCGCGGCGGGGGCTTTTAAATCGCTAACTTAAAGGGATACTCCACTTTAAATTGAAAATTCTGTCATCAAATACTCACCCTAATGTTGTTTCAATCCTTTATTAATTTCTTTCTTCTGCTGAACAGAAAGGAAGATATTTAGAAGAATGTCAGTAACCAGACAGTTTCTGGTCTCATTGACTTCCATAGTATACATTTTTTTCCTACTATGGAAGTCAATGGGATCAGAAACTGTCTGGTTACTGACATTCTCCTAAATATCTTCCTTTCTGTTCAGCAGAAGAAAGAAATTCATAAAGGATTAAAACAACATGAGGGTGAGTATATGATGACAGAATTTTCATTTTAAAGTGGAGTATCCCTTTAAAAGCGAAAGTGAAATACGGACGTCCAGTAGGAATGAACTAAAAAACATTCACTCTGTTCTGCTCGTTCCTCGCTGTAGACGCGTTATTGCCCATGCAGCCGTGAGCATTTTAGTTTCATTTAAAAAATAGCGCCATTTCGGGGGTGGGATTGCTTGAATGTTTTTTTTACAAAAGCACAATGTTGTGTTTTATTGCGAGTGTACATAAATATAAGTAAACACAGTGCAGTTTAAATGATGTCCTGTATGAAAAAACCGACGGAGTAGCCTATGTTTTTATGTTTCCACTGTTCGATCGCGCCCATGCCTCACACACACACACACACACTGTGCATTTCAGCATTGCAATCTTGACATCGCAGCCGGTTCATTACAGCCGTAATAAAATATAATAATAAATATAAATAGTCAACCTATTTGCAGCAAATGATAGTAGATTTTAGATCAATATATTTGTTTTCCTTACAATTTTAATTAACACTAACTTTATTCTCATCTGAGTTATAAATTATTTATTTCTGTATAAAATAATACTACCATTAAAAAATACATTTGATTGTCTTACATTTACATTTATTCATTTTAGCTGACACTTTTATCCAAAGCGACTTACAATTGCTATATATGTCAGAGGTCGCACACCTCTGGAGCAACTAGGGGTTAAGTGTCTTGCTCAGGGACACATTGGTGTCTCACAATGGATTCGAACCCAGGTCTCTCACACCAAAGGCATGTGTCTTATCCATTGCGCCACACCACCCCTTTTTTAATCAATGGAGAATGTGTGACTTAAAAACAGATTAGTGCTCGGTTTGAGGACAAGAAATGAAAACCAATGCAATATGATGAATGTCCAAAAACGTTCGCTCTTCTCTGCCCGTTCCTCGCCTCGTCCATATATATATATATATATATATACATATACATATATATATATATATATATATATATATATATATATATATATATACATATACATATATATATATATATATACATATACATATACATATATATATATATATATATATATATATAAATAAATATAGCTGCGAGCAGCGATGGAGGGCCCAAGGCGGTGACACCGCCACCCCGGTGGCTTTAGTGTAACTAAAGGCACCAGGGTGGCGGTGCCACCGGCTTGGGCCCGCAATCGCTGCTCGCAGCTATATTTATTATTATTATTATTATTATTGTTCAAGGGTTCGGGGGCTTTTGGGGCCTTTAACGTGCTCAAAAACTCATGAAACTTTGCACACAGGTCAGAAGCTGCGGCCATTAGGGCCGGGCTGAAGATGGTACCTGGGCGTGGCAGGGGGGCTCGACAGCGCCCCCTTGAATGGGGTCCGAGTGCGGTCCGAAAACTTGGTCCATATACCAAACACTCTTGCATGAATTAATATGAAACTCGGTACACATATAGATCTTATTGGGCTGAACAACTTTCGTGCTCTAAGTTTTACGCCAGCCCAACAGGAAGTCGGCTATTATGGGTTGTTTGGAAAACGCATGCTGTGGAATTTGATGTACTCCTCCTAGGAAATTCATCCATTCGCCTCAAAACTCGGTGTGCATGAAGTCAAGACATTGAGGATGATAAATTGCGGACGGATTTTTGATATCTCGAACGGTTTGGCCAAGGCGAGGAAACGAATTTATGGCGAATAATGGGACACAGGAAGTGTATTATAACTTCTGCATACATTGACTGATCTTGATAAAACTTCAGCAGTGTGTTCGTGGTCAGAGGCCGATCACATTGATGTGACTATTGTGAGTCAAAGTTATAGCGCCACCAACTGGCAGCAGGAAGTGTGTCACTTTCAAAATGCTTTGAAATCAGTGTCTTATTTTTACCCGATTTGCTTCAAACTTTATGTGTACAATGTAGACACACGGCAGATGTAAACCTGTGAAAGGATTATTGATATCTTAGATACTGTTGCCGTGGCAACGCATCAAACTTTAATATTCTTTTTTGATGCTTTTGAGACTCTTAACATACTTGAAATTGCATGAAACTCAACAGACACATCACATTTATTAGCCAGTAGACATGTGCAAAGTTTCAGAAACGGGGGTGGTGGAATGGCTCAGTAGCGCCACCTTTAGTCAAAAATGGGGGTTTAGTTTTTCCTAGAATCACAAAACTTGGTATGTGTATTGTTCTCATCAAGACGGACAACTTTCTAATTTACATGAACCATCTCCGACCAACAGGAAGAGAGATATTTTGGTTTGAATGTGGATTTTCTGAAGAATTTTCTCTCCCTCTCTCTGTGTCTGTGTGTGTGTGAGGGGAGGGGGGGATTTGACTATTGCTTTTATATTGTTAATCAAGGTTTCAGGGGCTTTTGGGGTCCTTAACGTGCTCAAAAACTCTTGAAACTTTGCACACAGGTCAGAACCCACGGCCATCAGGGCCGGGCTGAAGCTGGTACCCGAGCGTGGCTGGGGGGCTCAACAGCGCCCCCTTGAACGGGGTTCTAAAACTTGATCCATATATCAAACACGCTCGCATGAATTAATATGAAACTCGGTACACATATAGATCTCATCGGGCCGAACAACTTTACCCCGGTCAAGTTTTACGCCAGCCCAACAGGAAGTCGGCTATTATGGGTTGTTTGGAAAACGCTTGCTGTGGAATGTGAAATACTCCTCCTAGAAAATTCACCGTGTCCCCTTCAAACTCGGTGGGCATGTAGTCAAGACTTTGAGGATGCTAAATTGCGGACGGATTTTTGATATCTCGAACGGTTTGGCTGTGGCGAGGAATCGAATTAATGGCGAGAAAAGAGAAACACGGAAGTGGAATAACTTCTGCATACATTAACTGATCTTGATGAAACTTCAGCAGTGTGTTCGTGGTAAGAGGCCGATCAGATGGATGTAGCTATTGTGAGTCAAAGTTATAGCGCCACCAACTGGCAGCAGGAAGTGTGTCACTTTCAACATGCTTTTGACAAAAGTGGGGGGGTTAGTTTTAACTACAGTAAAGAAAAAATAGTTTGTATATTGTTCTCATCAAGCCGGACAACTTTCTAATTTACATTCAATAGCTCTGGCCATCAGGAAGTCAGATATTTTGGTCTGAATGTGAATTTTTTTGCAAAATCAGCCTCTGAATTTTTTGCCACTCCTCTTAAACTATTTATTTTATTCGTACCAAACTTTTTCAACATGATGAAACTACATTAAATATGCTAAATTGTGAATGGATAATAAATATCTCAAACGGTTTTGCTATGGCGAGGGATTAAAGTAAAAATCTTCTAAAAATGTAATTATATACCATTTATTTCTATATAAAAGTATACAAATATCACAACTAAACCCATTTTATTCTGTTTTTGCAATTCAAGAAGAATGAAAAAGTTAAAAACAGGCTATTTAGTGCTATTTGGTTCAACAAAAAAGCAAACATAGGGCTATACTGCCCTCTTGTGTCCAAAAGGACATCAAAATAGTATATAAAACTTTTTACCAGGTAGGCCAATATTGTATTTAAATATACATTTATTAGGTATGTGTCTGAGGATATTTTCCCACCGGTTAATCGACGTGTGACACGAGTGGGTGCTTTTAAATCGCTAATATAATAGTGAAAGAAAAATAATGATAATGTTGCACACACAAATCACACACATGTGGGAAAGAATGATGCTTTTAAACAACACTAAACCGCCATTAGGTGTCGCCAGGCATCCATCTTAATAAGCGAGTCATTGATTCATTCGTTCAAACGATTCGTTCGAATGAGTCAATCATGATTAAGACAGATGTTTATGGATTGATCATTCAATCTTTGAGTTAACCGATTCGTTAAAAATGCTGAATCGTTCAGTTATGAGAAAACACGTGATGCGTGATGGTTCTGCCGTGATCTTTGTTTAACTATTTTCGCTGCTGAAACAGAACAAAAACAGTCAACATTGCATCTAAAATGTAAGTGACTTAATTGTAACTGTTTATTAACCTGTTGTATGAAATCTAGGGGTGGGAGAAAAAATTGATTCTTAGATGCATCGCGATGCGGACGTGGACGATTCTGAATCGATTCACAAATGTCAAAAAATCGATTCTCTAAAAAATTTTTTTTCTAATAACGTAATATTGACGGAAGGCAAAAGGCGGAACTCTAAGCGGACGTGCGTGCAGTCTGTGGCGCGCACATAACAGAGAAGTTTCTTCTGCTCACCAAGGCTGCATTTATTTGATTAAAAATACAAACAAAAACAGTAATATTGTAAAATAGTATTCCAATTTAAAACAGCTGCTTTCTATTTTAATATATTTTAAACTGTTATTTATTCCTGTGATCAAAGCTGAGTTTTCAGCATCATTACTCCAGTCGTCACTGTCACATGATCCTTCAGAAATTATTCTAATATGATGATTGATACTCAAGAAACATTCATTATTATTTTAAATGTCGAAAACAGTTGTGTACAGTCTTTGATGAATAGAAAGTTCAAAAGAACAGCATTTATCTGAAATCTAAAGCTTTTGTAACGTTAAACACTACCGCTCAAAAGTTTGTGGTTAGTAATAATTAAAATTTTATTTTTGGGGGAAAGAAATAAAATAAATCAGTACTTTTATTTATGAAGGATGAGTTAAACTGATCAACAGTTACAGTAAAGACATTTATAATGTTAAAAATATATATATTTGAAATATATGCTGTTCTTTTGAACTTTACATTCATCAAAGCATTTTGAAAAAAAAAAAAACCTGTACACAACTGTTTTCAAGATTGAAAATAATAATGAATATTTATTGAGCATCAATCATCATATTAGTATGATTTCTGAAGGATCATGTGACACTGAAGACTGGAGTAATGATGCTGAAAACTCAACTTTGATCACAGAAATGAATTACTATGTAAAATATTTTAAAATTGAAAACAGCTGTTTTAAATTGGAATAATATTTCACAATATTACTGTTTTTGTTTGTATTTTTAATCAATAAATGCAGCCTTGGTGAGCAGAAGAGACTTCTCCTAAAAACATTAAAAATCTTACTGACCCCAAACTTTTGAACAATAATATATATATATATATATATATATACATACATATATACGTATGTGTATGTATGTATGTATGTACGTATATATATATATATATATATATATATATATATATATTTATTATTATTATTATTATTGTTCTTCAAGGGTTCGGGGGCTTTTGGGGCCTTTAACGTGCTCAAAAACTCAACTGGCAGCAGGAAGTGTGTCACTTTTGCTTCAAACTTTATGTGTATAATGTAAACACACGGCAGATGTAGACCTGTGAAAGGATTTTTGATATCTTTAATACTGTTGCCATGGCAACGCTTCAAACTTTAATATTCTTTTTTGATGCTTTTGAGACTCTTAACATACTTGAAATTGAATGAAACTCGACAGACACATCACATTTATTAGCCCGTAGACATGTGCAAAGTTTCAGAAACGGGCGTGGTGAGGGGCTCAGTAGCGCCACCTTTAGTCATAAATGGGGCGGTTAGTTTTATCAACAGCAACAAAACTTGGTATGTGTATTGTTCTCATCAAGACGGACAACTTTCTAATTGACATTAACCATCTCCGACCAACAGGAAGAGAGATATTTTGGTTTGAATGTGGAATTTTCTCTCCCTCTCTCTGTGTCTCTGTGTGTGTGAGGGGAGGGGGGGATTTGACTATTGCATTTATATTGTTAATCAAGGTTTCATGGGCTTTTGGGGTCCTTAACGTGCTCAAAAACTCTTGAAACTTTGCACACAAGTCAGAACCCCCTGCCATCAGGGACGGGCTGAAGCTGGTACCCGGGCGTGGCTGGGGGGCTCAACAGCGCCCCCTTGAACGGGGTTCTAAAACTTGATCCATATATCAAACACGCTCGCATGAATTAATATGAAACTCGGTACACATATAGATCTCATCGGGCCGAACAACTTTACCCCGGTCAAGTTTTACGCCAGCCCAACAGGAAGTCGGCTATTATGGGTTGTTTGGAAAACGCTTGCTGTGGAATGTGAAATACTCCTCCTAGAAAATTCACCGTGTCCCCTTCAAACTCGGTGTGCATGTAGTCAAGACTTTGAGGATGCTAAATTGCGGACGGATTTTTGATATCTCGAACGGTTTGGCTGTGGCGAGGAATCGAATTTATGGCGAGAAAAGAGAAACACGGAAGTGGAATAACTTCTGCATACATTAACTGATCTTGATGAAACTTCAGCAGTGTGTTCGTGGTAAGAGGCCGATCAGATGGATGTAGCTATTGTGAGTCAAAGTTATAGCGCCACCAACTGGCAGCAGGAAGTGTGTCACTTTCAACATGCTTTTGACAAAAGTGGGGGGGTTAGTTTTAACTACAGTAAAGAAAAAATAGTTTGTATATTGTTCTCATCAAGCCGGACAACTTTCTAATTTACATTCAATAGCTCTGGCCATCAGGAAGTCAGATATTTTGGTCTGAATGTGAATTTTTTTGCAAAATCAGCCTCTGAATTTTTTGCCACTCCTCTTAAACTATTTATTTTATTCGTACCAAACTTTTTCAACATGATGAAACTACATTAAATATGCTAAATTGTGAATGGATAATAAATATCTCAAACGGTTTTGCTATGGCGAGGGATTAAAGTAAAAATCTTCTAAAAATGTAATTATATACCATTTATTTCTATATAAAAGTATACAAATATCACAACTAAACCCATTTTATTCTGTTTTTGCAATTCAAGAAGAATGAAAAAGTTAAAAACAGGCTATTTAGTGCTATTTGGTTCAACAAAAAAGCAAACATAGGGCTATACTGCCCTCTTGTGTCCAAAAGGACATCAAAATAGTATATAAAACTTTTTACCAGGTAGGCCAATATTGTATTTAAATATACATTTATTAGGTATGTGTCTGAGGATATTTTCCCACCGGTTAATCGACGTGTGACACGAGTGGGTGCTTTTAAATCGCTAATATAATAGTGAAAGAAAAATAATGATAATGTTGCACACACAAATCACACACATGTGGGAAAGAATGATGCTTTTAAACAACACTAAACCGCCATTAGGTGTCGCCAGGCATCCATCTTAATAAGCGAGTCATTGATTCATTCGTTCAAACGATTCGTTTGAATGAGTCAATCATGATTAAGACAGATGTTTATGGATTGATCATTCAATCTTTGAGTTAACCGATTCGTTAAAAATGCTGAATCGTTCAGTTATGAGAAAACACGTGATGCGTGATGGTTCTGCCGTGATCTTTGTTTAACTATTTTCGCTGCTGAAACAGAACAAAAACAGTCAACATTGCATCTAAAATGTAAGTGACTTAATTGTAACTGTTTATTAACCTGTTGTATGAAATCTAGGGGTGGGAGAAAAAATTGATTCTTAGATGCATCGCGATGCGGACGTGGACGATTCTGAATCGATTCACAAATGTCAAAAAATCGATTCTCTAAAAAATTTTTTTTCTAATAACGTAATATTGACGGAAGGCAAAAGGCGGAACTCTAAGCGGACGTGCGTGCAGTCTGTGGCGCGCACATAACAGAGAAGTTTCTTCTGCTCACCAAGGCTGCATTTATTTGATTAAAAATACAAACAAAAACAGTAATATTGTAAAATAGTATTCCAATTTAAAACAGCTGCTTTCTATTTTAATATATTTTAAACTGTTATTTATTCCTGTGATCAAAGCTGAGTTTTCAGCATCATTACTCCAGTCGTCACTGTCACATGATCCTTCAGAAATTATTCTAATATGATGATTGATACTCAAGAAACATTCATTATTATTTTAAATGTCGAAAACAGTTGTGTACAGTCTTTGATGAATAGAAAGTTCAAAAGAACAGCATTTATCTGAAATCTAAAGCTTTTGTAACGTTAAACACTACCGCTCAAAAGTTTGTGGTTAGTAATAATTAAAATTTTATTTTTGGGGGAAAGAAATAAAATAAATCAGTACTTTTATTTATGAAGGATGAGTTAAACTGATCAACAGTTACAGTAAAGACATTTATAATGTTAAAAATATATATATTTGAAATATATGCTGTTCTTTTGAACTTTACATTCATCAAAGCATTTTGAAAAAAAAAAAAACCTGTACACAACTGTTTTCAAGATTGAAAATAATAATGAATATTTATTGAGCATCAATCATCATATTAGTATGATTTCTGAAGGATCATGTGACACTGAAGACTGGAGTAATGATGCTGAAAACTCAACTTTGATCACAGAAATGAATTACTATGTAAAATATTTAAAAATTGAAAACAGCTGTTTTAAATTGGAATAATATTTCACAATATTACTGTTTTTGTTTGTATTTTTAATCAATAAATGCAGCCTTGGTGAGCAGAAGAGACTTCTCCTAAAAACATTAAAAATCTTACTGACCCCAAACTTTTGAACAATAATATATATATATATATATATATATATATATATATATACATATATATGTATGTGTGTGTGTGTATGTATATATATATATATATATATATATATATATAAATATAGCTGCGAGCAGCGATGGAGGGCCAAAGCCGGCGGTACCGCCACCCCGGTGCCTTTAGGTAACTAAAGGCACCGGGGTTGCGGTGCCACCGGCTTGGGCCCGTAATCGCTGCTCGCAGCTATATTTATTATTATTATTATTATTTTGTCAACCTTTCGGGCACTTTTGGGGCTCTTAACATGCTCGAAAACTCTTGAAATTTTGCACACACGTCAGAACCCGCGGCCATCAGGGCCGGACTGAAGCTGGTACCCGGGCGTGGCAGGGGGGCTCGACAGCGCCCCCTGGAACGGGATCCGAACACGTGTCCATAAATCAAACACGCTTGCATGTAATAATATGAAACTCGGTACACATATAGATCTCATCCGGCCGAACAACTTTCGTGCTCTAAGTTTTACGCCAGCCAAACAGGAAGTTGGCTATTTAGCGTTGTTTGGAAACGCATGCTGTGGAATTTAATGTACTCCTCCTAGGGAATTCATCGATTCGCCTCCAAACTCGGTGTGCATGAAGTCAAGACATTGAGGATGCTAAATTGCGGACGGATTTTTGATATCTCGAACGGTTTGGCCGTGGCGAGGAAACAAATTTATGGCGAAAAAATGAAACAGGAAGTGTGTTATAACTTCTGCATACATTAACTGATCTTGATGAAACTTCAGCAGTGTGTTCGTTGTAAGAGGCCGATCGCACAGATGTGACTATTGTGAGTCAAAGTTATAGCGCCACCAACAGGCAGCAGGAAGTACATCACTTTCAAAATGCTTTGAAATCAGTGTCTTATTTTTACCCGATTTGCTTCAAACTTTATGTGTACAATGTAGACACACGGCAGATGTAAACCTGTGAAAGGATTATTGATATCTTAGATACTGTTGCCGTGGCAACGCATCAAACTTTAATATTCTTTTTTGATGCTTTTGAGACTCTTAACATACTTGAAATTGCATGAAACTCAACAGACACATCACATTTATTAGCCAGTAGACATGTGCAAAGTTTCAGAAACGGGGGTGGTGGAATGGCTCAGTAGCGCCACCTTTAGTCAAAAATGGGGGTTTAGTTTTTCCTAGAATCACAAAACTTGGTATGTGTATTGTTCTCATCAAGACGGACAACTTTCTAATTTACATGAACCATCTCCGACCAACAGGAAGAGAGATATTTTGGTTTGAATGTGGATTTTCTGAAGAATTTTCTCTCCCTCTCTCTGTGTCTGTGTGTGTGTGAGGGGAGGGGGGGATTTGACTATTGCTTTTATATTGTTAATCAAGGTTTCAGGGGCTTTTGGGGTCCTTAACGTGCTCAAAAACTCTTGAAACTTTGCACACAGGTCAGAACCCACGGCCATCAGGGCCGGGCTGAAGCTGGTACCCGGGCGTGGCTGGGGGGCTCAACAGCGCCCCCTTGAACGGGGTTCTAAAACTTGATCCATATATCAAACACGCTCGCATGAATTAATATGAAACTCGGTACACATATAGATCTCATCGGGCCGAACAACTTTACCCCGGTCAAGTTTTACGCCAGCCCAACAGGAAGTCGGCTATTATGGGTTGTTTGGAAAACGCTTGCTGTGGAATGTGAAATACTCCTCCTAGAAAATTCACCGTGTCCCCTTCAAACTCGGTGTGCATGTAGTCAAGACTTTGAGGATGCTAAATTGCGGACGGATTTTTGATATCTCGAACGGTTTGGCTGTGGCGAGGAATCGAATTTATGGCGAGAAAAGAGAAACACGGAAGTGGAATAACTTCTGCATACATTAACTGATCTTGATGAAACTTCAGCAGTGTGTTCGTGGTAAGAGGCCGATCAGATGGATGTAGCTATTGTGAGTCAAAGTTATAGCGCCACCAACTGGCAGCAGGAAGTGTGTCACTTTCAACATGCTTTTGACAAAAGTGGGGGGGTTACTTTTAACTACAGTAAAGAAAAAATAGTTTGTATATTGTTCTCATCAAGTCGGACAACTTTCTAATTTACATTCAATAGCTCTGGCCATCAGGAAGTCAGATATTTTGGTCTGAATGTGAATTTTTTTGCAAAATCAGCCTCTGAATTTTTAGCCACTCCTCTTAAACTATTTATTTTATTCGTACCAAACTTTTTCAACATGATGAAACTACATTAAATATGCTAAATTGTGAATGGATAAAAAATATCTCAAACGGTTTTGCTATGGCGAGGGATTAAAGTAAAAATCTTCTAAAAATGTAATTATATACCATTTATTTCTATATAAAAGTATACAAATATCACAACTAAACCCATTTTATTCTGTTTTTGCAATTCAAGAAGAATGAAAAAGTTAAAAACAGGCTATTTAGTGCTATTTGGTTCAACAAAAAAGCAAACATAGGGCTATACTGCCATCTTGTGTCCAAAAGGACATCAAAATAGTATATAAAACTTTTTACCAGGTAGGCCAATATTGTATTTAAATATACATTTATTAGGTATGTGTCTGAGGATATTTTCCCACCGGTTAATCGACGTGTGACACGAGTGGGTGCTTTTAAATCGCTAATATAATAGTGAAAGAAAAATAATGATAATGTTGCACACACAAATCACACACATGTGGGAAAGAATGATGCTTTTAAACAACACTAAACCGCCATTAGGTGTCGCCAGGCATCCATCTTAATAAGTGAGTCATTGATTCATTCGTTCAAACGATTCGTTCGAATGAGTCGATCATGATTAAGACAGATGTTTATGGATTGATCATTCAATCTTTGAGTCAACCGATTCGTTAAAAATGCTGAATCGTTCAGTTATGAGAAAACACGTGATGCGTGATGGTTCTGCCGTGATCTTTGTTTAACTATTTTCGCTGCTGAAACAGAACAAAAACAGTCAACATTGCATCTAAAATGTAAGTGACTTAATTGTAACTGTTTATTAACCTGTTGTATGAAATCTAGGGGTGGGAGAAAAAATTGATTCTTAGATGCATCGCGATGCGGACGTGGACGATTCTGAATCGATTCACAAATGTCAAAAAATCGATTCTCTAAAAAAATATTTTTCTAATAACGTAATATTGACGGAAGGCAAAAGGCGGAACTCTAAGCGGACGTGCGTGCAGTCTGTGGCGCGCACATAACAGAGAAGTTTCTTCTGCTCACCAAGGCTGCATTTATTTGATTAAAAATACAAACAAAAACAGTAATATTGTAAAATAGTATTCCAATTTAAAACAGCTGCTTTCTATTTTAATATATTTTAAACTGTTATTTATTCCTGTGATCAAAGCTGAGTTTTCAGCATCATTACTCCAGTCGTCACTGTCACATGATCCTTCAGAAATTATTCTAATATGATGATTGATACTCAAGAAACATTCATTATTATTTTAAATGTCGAAAACAGTTGTGTACAGTCTTTGATGAATAGAAAGTTCAAAAGAACAGCATTTATCTGAAATCTAAAGCTTTTGTAACGTTAAACACTACCGCTCAAAAGTTTGTGGTTAGTAATAATTAAAATTTTATTTTTGGGGGAAAGAAATAAAATAAATCAGTACTTTTATTTATGAAGGATGAGTTAAACTGATCAACAGTTACAGTAAAGACATTTATAATGTTAAAAATATATATATTTGAAATATATGCTGTTCTTTTGAACTTTACATTCATCAAAGCATTTTGAAAAAAAAAAAAATCTGTACACAACTGTTTTCAACATTGAAAATAATGATGAATATTTATTGAGCATCAATCATCATATTAGTATGATTTCTGAAGGATCATGTGACACTGAAGACTGGAGTAATGATGCTGAAAACTCAACTTTGATCACAGAAATGAATTACTATGTAAAATATTTTAAAATTGAAAACAGCTGTTTTAAATTGGAATAATATTTCACAATATTACTGTTTTTGTTTGTATTTTTAATCAATAAATGCAGCCTTGGTGAGCAGAAGAGACTTCTCCTAAAAACATTAAAAAACTTACTGACCCCGAACTTTTGAACAATAATATATATATATATATATATATATATATATATATATATATAAATATAGCTGCGAGCAGCGATGGAGGGCCAAAGCCGGCGGTACCGCCACCCCGGTGCCTTTAGGTAACTAAAGGCACCGGGGTTGCGGTGCCACCGGCTTGGGCCCGTAATCGCTGCTCGCAGCTATATTTTTCTTTTATTTTTACCATGTGCTTTTATTTTTGTTGTTGTTTTTGATATGACTTTTTAGTAGCTTGATTTGTGATGTTCAGAGTTTCTGTTTATCTGAATATTTTGTTTGTCACCATTGTTGAGGTTCATATGCTGATTCTTGATATATGTGTGTTCCTGTAAATTTAGAAGTTTTGTGATTCGTAAATATGTAAAACACAAATTATCTGATCTCATGACATGTTGTAGTATCATATGACTATTACAATCAATTTTTCATAATTTGAGAATAGACTTTGGTCAACATCAGCATATCTTCCACTAGACATTGATACCACAGCATCAATACTCAACCATCAACACCACTGCATATTTTACTTTGCTTTTATTGCTATAACAAGCTTGTCTTATAAAGATATGGTTATAGCAGCGAAAGAAAAACTAATGTTAAAGAAACAAAGAGTCAAGAGCCCAACTAAAGAAAGCACTGATCACGATCATGGTAACTTCAAATGAAATATTGTCAATACATCATCAACATCTAAATGCAAGTGTTTTTCTGGACTACTCAGTTTTCCTGTCATTTAAGTGTTGTGTTTTAGTCAAGGTAAGGCCATTTTCGATTCTCTGCTTATTTTCAATTTTTAAACTTCACATAATTCTGTATTTGAGTAGACGCGCTGACTACATTAAACAAAAGCCGCGAGTGAAAATTAATATTGCAGTCTAATTTGCACTTAAGCCTTATTTGCTCTCAGCAGTTTCGATTCGGCACATTGTCACGTTATTTGACTTAATTGCCCGAGCGAAACAGCTGTACTCACTCAAGCGGTGAAGCATTATCTGTATAACTATGTAATTTGCGCGCTGTCGCGGAAGCGTCAGCGGAAGCGTTCAGCTCTCGTGCTCAGCCTCCTCGTGTGAAGACCGACTCGGGTAAAGACCAGCGACTCTACCTGCGCGACTCCACCGAGCAAGGACACTAGAAAGGCACTTACGTATCTCCTTTTCCCCTCTCCTTCCCTCTCTTATCTTATTGTTGACATTAATCAACATGTGCTTTCAACACATTACTGTGATCTCTCGCCAACGCCCCTTCATCGCGCGCAAAAGACAACGCAATACTGCCAATCTGCGTCCAATTCTCTCATCCTCACACACTCCACTCTCTCTTTCCGTGGGTCTATGGAATTGTCAGTCAGCAGTCAATAAAGCTGACTTCATTCCAGCCTTCGCATCTCATTCTACTCTTAGTATCTTGGGCTTGACTGAGACCTGGATTCGTCCAGAAAACTCAGCAACCCCTGCTGCTCTCTCTAGCAATTTCTCCTTCTCTCACTCCCCTCGCCAGTCTGGGAGAGGTGGGGGAACAGGGCTCCTCGTTTCTAACAATTTCAAATACTCCGCACTCTCTTCTCTATGCAACAACAACTCATTTGAATATCATGCTATTACACTTACAACTCCCATTAAGATCCATATTGTAGTCATTTATCGTCCCCCTGGTCAGCTGGGAAACTTTGTAGATGAGCTGGATGTGCTGCTGTCCACTTTCCCTGAGGACGGCACCCCACTTCTAGTCTTTGGTGACTTCAACATCCATCTCGAAAAGCCGCATGCAACAGACTTCACCTCTCTCCTAGCCTCTTTCGATCTCAAACGACTCATCACCACAGGTACTCACAAATCAGGCAACCAACTGGACCTGGTTTACACACGCAATTGCATCACAGACAACATCCTGGTGAGACCTCTCCATGTTTCAGATCATTTCCTCATTACTTTCAGTCTACATCTCTCTACCCCTTCACCACCAACACCCCCACCAGTCACTTTCAGGCGAAACCTGCGCTCACTTTCTCCCTCCCATCTTTCCTCTGCCGTGTCATCTTCTCTTCCCCCACCCTCACAATTCTCATCTCTGGATGTGAACACAGCAACGGACACCTTATGCTCCACTCTAACCTCTTCTCTAGACATTATCTGCCCTCTCTCCTCCAGGCCAGCACGTGCTACTCCCCCTAACCCCTGGTTATCTGAGGTTCTTCGGGAACACCGGACTGAACTTAGGGCAGCGGAGAGGAAATGGCACAAATCAAAAGACGCATCTGACCTGAGTATGTATCAATCTCTCCTCTCTTCCTTTTCTGCGGATGTTCATGCTGCAAAATCTTCATACTTCCACAACAAGATCAACAGCTCCTCCAACACACGTTCACTCTTCAAGACATTCAACTCTCTCCTCTGCCCACCTCCACCACCACCCTCCTCCTCCTTAACTGCTGACGATTTTGCGAACTTCTTCACCAACAAAACAACATCTATCAGCAGTCAGTTTTCAGCTCCACACACACAGGAACCCAGACTGACCGCTTCCACAGCCAATATCCCACTGTTCTCCTTCTCCTCGCTAACCGAGGAAGAAGTATCTACACTTCTCCTCTCCAGTCATCCTACCACCTGCCCTCTAGACCCCATCCCCTCACACCTTCTACAAGCCATCTCTCCGACACTTCTACCATCACTCACACACATAATCAACTCATCCCTCCATACTGGCACCTTCCCTACAGCATTCAAGCAGGCTCGGGTCACTCCACTGCTTAAAAAACCAACACTAAACACATCATCTGTAGAGAATTACAGACCTATCTCTCTTCTACCGTTCATTGCGAAGACACTTGAAAGAGCTGTTTTCAACCAAATAACATCCTTTTTGTCTCTAAACAACCAGCTGGATGTCAACCAATCTGGCTTCAAGAAAGGGCATTCAACAGAAACTGCATTACTGTCAGTCACAGAAGCCCTACGGATCGCTAAAGCTGCTTCCAAGTCCTCAGTCCTCATTCTCCTGGATCTGTCTGCTGCCTTCGACACTGTGAATCATCAGATCCTTATGTCCAGCCTCTCATCACTGGGCATCACAGGAACTTCACTCCACTGGTTTGAGTCCTATCTCACAGGTAGGTCCTTCAAGGTCGCATGGAGAGGTGAGGTATCCAGAGCACATCAACTGACCACAGGGGTTCCCCAGGGTTCAGTTCTTGGTCCCCTCCTCTTCTCCATCTACACTACATCACTGGGACACATCATACAGGCACACGGCTTCTCCTACCACTGCTATGCTGATGACACACAGCTCTTCCTCTCGTTTCAACCAGATGATCCCACAGTAGCTGCACGGGTCTCAAGCTGTCTGGCGGACATCTCCACATGGATGAAGGAACATCACCTGCAGCTCAACCTGGCAAAGACTGAGCTTCTCATCCTCCCTGCCAATCCGTCTATACAACACGACTTCACCATCCAGCTAGAGTCATCATCAATCACCCCATCAAGGTCGGTCAGAAATCTCGGAGTAACGCTTGATGACCAGCTGTCCTTCACAGATCACATTTCAAAGACAGCTCGATCATGCAGGTTTGCACTGCACAACATCAGGAAGATCAGGCCTTTCCTAACTGAGCATGCAACACAACTTCTGGTCCAGGCCCTGGTCATTTCTAGGCTTGACTACTGTAATGCTCTTTTGGCCGGACTTCCAGCATGTGCAACAAAACCTCTACAGATGATCCAAAATGCTGCAGCTCGTCTTGTCTTCAACGAGCCCAAGAGGGCCCACGTCACTCCTCTGTTCATCTCTCTGCACTGGCTACCTCTCGCTGCTCGCATCAAATTCAAGGCATTGACGCTTGCTTACAGATCTATCACAGGCTCAGCTCCCTACTATTTTCACTCACTCCTACGAGTCTACATCCCTACCAGACGCCTACGATCGATCAACGAGCGACGTCTCGTGGTTCCATCACAGAGAGCCACAAAATCACTTTCCAGAACATTCTCATTCACAGCTCCATGCTGGTGGAACGCTCTCCCCGGCCTCATCCGGAATGCAGAATCACTGGCAACATTCAAAAAACAGCTGAAAACCCATCTCTTCCGTGAGCACTTAACCTCATAAAAAAAAAAAAAAAAAAAAAAAAAAAAAAAAAAATCCTTTGAAACATCACTTATCAGACTTATGCTACTCTGAATAATGCCTGAACTTTGTATTCTGAGCACTTCTTGCGTTGTTGTTGTTTTTGCCTCTTCATGATGACTCGCTTTATTTAGTCCTAATTTGTAAGTCGCTTTGGATAAAAGCGTCTGCTAAATGACTAAATGTAAATGTAATGTAAATGTAAACCTCAGTTATTTCTCATTAAGTCTGATTATGATTATCACTCTTCAGGTGATTTCATCTAAAGCTGTGGCTTAAGTCAGTTGTTTACAGTAAAATCTTACAGTCATATTTACTAAACAAAAAAGTACAATTCTGTGATTTGCTTTGTGTGATTTGATGTGTTTTTGCACATAATGCTATAGTGGAGATATGCTAGTGGTTTAATGATCTGTTGGGATTTAAAGGGTTTCTGTTGAGTTTTGTGTGTCACCATTGTGCTGAAGAGTAGAGCCTGTGCTTCAGTCCAGGATGAGCAGAAAAACACTGATGTTATGTTGCATGTTGCTTTATTTAAAGGCAGTGACTGTGTAGTTGCTGATGCATTGATGATGTTTTTAAGTTTTTCAACTCATTCATGTGTGATGATGATCACTAGTAGGATTTAGTTCAATTGATGTTTCTAGTAAATATTTAATGGCAATTGACCAATCAATTTTCTCAAATGAAGTGAGTTATCTCAGGTTTTAATTCAGTACATTATTAATAACAGTAACATACTGTAAAGATTACATTAAAGAACTGTAAATTCACACCTGTTCTTGTTTTGCTGCTTTTACAGGTGTGCTGTATAATTTTACAGTATAATTGAAGTTTATGATTTACAGTACTCTTGTAAAATTTACAGGCTTACTGGCAACCACAATTGCCAGTAAGTTGCTGTAAATTTTACAGCAATTTGTTAGTGCTGTATTTTTACTGTTAAATTGTAGTTGATGTTTTACAGGACTCTTGTAAAATTTACAGGCTTACTGGCAACCAAAATTGCCAGTAAGTTGCTGTAAATTCTACAGTAAATTTTTTACAGTGCATGTTATAGCCAGATATGACGATGCTTACTTAGCCTACAGCACGCGTCACAGCAGATCAGCATCTATTCATAAAGCCAACGTGCAAACTATCGCAAATCAAAGTGAAAGTGGGTCGCAGATGCTTTAACACACAATCAACTTCATTAAAAGTAAAGAATCGAAATGATCTTACCAGGGCTGTTGCCGCTCTCATATTGCGGTCTTTGATTTAGAAATTTTAGCTGACGATCAGTAAAATGCAGCTTATCTGTTGCTAGTTATGTGCACTCCATCACATCTGCCTATAGCGCGGGATTTGAAGTTCGGATTCATATCCGTTTTGCAAAAACAGATTTATGTGTTCATTGTTCATATTGATAAATCAGAGAGAACTATCCGATCTGAGAAAATGCATGACAGCCCCATTCAAGCGCGAATGGGAACAGTTTCTAGGGGGATGCCAGGTGTGAAAAAAAAAATAAAAAAAATTAAAACGAATATTCGAATGTCAAATTTGAAAATCGAATACCAACCCACCGAACGAATATTCGAATACTCGAATATTCTGGTACAGCCCTACTGTATATATATATATATATATATATATATTACACACACACACACACACACTGAAGTAAAATCAGAACAGAATTTACTCAATCCTTTTCATTTTCACATTTTACAACATTTCATTTTAAACACAATGTTCTTTAAAATTGAGATTCAAGCAGCCAATCAGGGCTGGCTCTACATTGTTTAAAAATGTGATCATTGAATCACTTTGTATAAAAGCATAAGAACATCATTCTTAGGTGTACGTTTAGGTGCTGTGGTTGTATTAGTATTCATTCTTGCGGAAATGTTTTTTTCTTGAACTCAGCCTTAATATAATGTAATAATGTCTGGTGAATATATTTTACGAAGAAGGAAGAAATAATTTCATACCTGCTACACAGCAAAAACTCCAGTGTTAAATGTACTCTCCTGGGAGTTTATTTGGCTCCAGACTCAAGAGTGTCAAAATGAATGAGCTAATTAAGTGATTGACTGAGTGATGAATGAGCATTATTGAAGACACCTAATGTTAACAAGCAGAATCACCAACGCAGAAATATATATATTTAAGCCACCATTATAGTGATCAGTGTTTGCTTGAGTTCTTAGGCTCTTGACCTTTAAACTTTTAATATTAGATTTAATTTGTCTGTTGTAACTGAGTTATAACAGCCAGATGAGCAAAGAGAAAAGCCATGGTGTTGGTTATGTTTTGACAATCATCATTTGACTTAAAGCACAAAACTTATTTAGAGAGTTAGATTTACATTTTGATTACAGCAGCCTGTGATTCTATAGCAAACGTTTTTCAGCATTTTCAATGTAATCCAAAATATTTCTTGAAAGTTGTTCTGATCAAAAGACTTTAAAAAAAATAAAAAATTGTTTGTTTTTTTCTTTCTTTTTTAATCAGAGCAACTTTTAAGAAATCCTTTGGATTATTTAAAAAAAATGCTCGTATGCTGTAGAACCACTGTGATGCTGTAATGAGCAATATACGTTTAAGTCAGAGATTAAATGAGTTCAGTGATTCAGGTCAATTGATGATTTTGTTAAAACATAAACACCACCTTTTCTCTTTGTCCAGCTGGCTGTTATAACTCAATTACAACTGTAATACAAATTCTAAAGTTAACAATTTAAGGGTCAACTGCACAACTAAAGCACACACTGATCTCCACAATGATGACTGTGTTCATTGAAATATAATATCTGAGTAATTTGTTGCTAAAATGATTTAAGTAATATATCAATCATACATTTAAACACACAAAAAAAAAAAACATTATTTCCTAAATGTTATGCATGTTTCCTATTAATATATATCTGTCAAGTTTTGTAGTGATATGATCAAGGTTTTTTCTTTCTTGTGAAATCTTTTGAGGTGATATTGATATATTTTCAGCCATCAGTTCCTTCTCAATTCATTTTTTATTACCGTTAACCACCGCATATATTAGTACATATTTCTAATGATCTGAATTATGACTATAATCAGAACTCTGTACTGTAAATATGAAGAAATTACTTTAAAACAGTAAAAACCCGACTCACTGTTAACTCTTTCCTACATTGATAATTTTAATGTAGGGATGAAACCAAAGTTGAATAAAGACTCAGAAGAAGGAAAAGTTTTGACTTTGACATAATATTATTGTCTTAAATCTAATATTAACTTTTGTAAAGATGCCACAAACCAAAACAGTTTTTGAGATTTAGCAGCAGTGATATTGTCTCATTCATGTTTCGCCCAGGGTTGAGGAAGAAGCAACAAGGGTGTAATATAGGAATTTCTCCTCTCCTGACCTGCACATAAACCCATGTGTAAAAGTGTCTAAACAAGAATTTTTATTTGTAAAGAAAATGTAAGAAAGCAATATGTCATGAGATCAGGCCAAAATAACAAACAAATTAACCAACTGGGACAGGAATAAAGCCAGTTCCTGTTTGGTGATTTTCCTTTCAGACTTTTATCTTTATCAGCCAACCCCGACTGTAAATGCAGGTGAATGAACCAATGAAATTGGAGCTATCCCTTTAACCCTCTGATACTGGGGTTAAAGGGATAGTTCAGCTGAGTTGAATTTGTGGAAAAATCATTTATGGGTATTATTTTAATCTTTGCGGCCATACTTTTTTTTTCTTCAATAATGTGCATTGTAACTATTTAAAAACATACGCCAACAATACAGGAAAATGCATCAATATATTTATGCTAATCGATGTTTGAGGTTTCAAAATAAAAGTTTAAACCCTCGTTTTGAGTTTGCATGTTCTGATCCCTACATTCTTGTTCAAGAAATTACAGTGGCTGTAGCATTTCTATCATAAAATGTGACCAAACATTACAGATTAAGTCCTATTAAACACTAGATAAACAATGGTTTGCTCTTGATGTAAAGTGTAACAACAATCCGCAGCCTCTCCTGGCATTTGATATAATCCATAATTTACATAAGTTTAGTTTATACCTTTCTTAATGTTGTACTGTAACACAAAGCAGATGGTCAGTTCTGCATGGGATTAAATTACTGAAATCCTCCCTTGATCAACACCCTCTAGTCTCTGGGACTTGATTAAATTACTGGAATCCTCATTTACAAACACCCTCTATTCTCTTGGACTGTGAGACACAGAGAAAATGGCGCCTACCATCTGCGTAAAACATTGATCTCTGATCTGGGAACACAGATCTCTTCCTGAGTAAACAAAAAAAACAATTCTGTTTGACTGTTCGGCTAATATTTGCTGACCAGCGAGGCGCCAGGCTGGCTGGAGATCCCGATGAGCCTCTGGGGATTTCCCCAGCGTATAACACCTCACAACAAGCCACAATTGTTTAACAGATGTTCGACCAATTTGTCCACTGATTGTAAACTCATCAATTCAAGGCACGCACATACATACTGATTTCCCCTGAGGCACCCAGCAGCCGCCCAGCCGCGTGAACTGTGAATGACTTTACACACACAAAACACAGAGACACTCTCATCCCTGAATACTGTGATCAAAATTACCCTTTTAAATGTATTGAAATGTATTTGTGTTGTGTTTCACGGTCTCCGTATGACACATTGCTATAACTATGAGCTTTATTGGTATGTAAGCCATTTTATATGCATTCAATTATGCAGAATCATGTTTCTTCTTGTTATTAACTCACAGAATCACCATTCGTGGTATCATTTTGTTCAAGAGAACAAGAGTATTCTCTTTTGTTATTATTATCTGCTTTTATTTTTGCTGTTGTTTTTGTTGCAACTTTTTAGTAGCTTGTTTTGTGATGTTAAGAATTTTATCTGATTATTTTGTTGCTTGTCACCATTGTTGAGATTCATACGCTGATTCTTGATTTCTCATTTATTTACATGTTTGGAATAAAGTAATGCAGAATGTTTTTACTTATTGTTGACAATACACATTTATGTGCTGTACACTGTAAAAAGTTTAACTATTATTTACTCAATTTTATTGGTGAAACATTTTTACACTCAAAAAAATTGAGTAAATTTTAAAGCTGTGAAATCAATGAAATATACTGTATGAATTGAGTAAATGCAAGTACAAAAATTAAGTAAATCTGAGTAACTGCATCTGGTACATTAACAAATAAAATTGAGTAGAAATAATTTAACATTTAAACATTTAAAAAACAATATTTATGAGTAATATTAACTGTTTTTATTAATGAGTAATAATATTTTTTTTTATTTTCTCTAAACCTTTGTAAAATAGTACTCCAGACAACCAGCAGTATACATGACATTGGCCTTTATTTTCAATGAGTACAGCAATACAGCACATTTTAAACTGTTTTTAACATGTATTTGCCTGCATTTAAACTTATTTAACAAGTAAAAATGAAATATTTAAACATTCAGGTAGCCTAATTCAAGTGTAATCAACCAGTCTGTTATCCAATATCCACCGAATCTGCGCTGGTCCTCGCGCCGGAGACGGACTCGCCTCTGCGGGTGAACTTCGAACTTCATACCGCCGTCCTGCGTTTCACTCAGTCACAGCCGAAAGATACTGCGAGCGACTGACACAACCTGCCAATAAACAAACAGTGACAGTTCTGAGGACATTTTATCATCAAAATGATAATAATTATATTCATCATCATTAGGAATGAAGTCGTGTGTTTATGCAAAGCGTTTCAATCACGCAAAAAGACAGGCGCGACTCTCGTTTAGGTGTCAAATTACGCCTCTGTATGTTGTTTTGCATTAAATATGCACAGTAAAGATTTTATAGATAAAATAAAACATACACCAACCTGAATTTCACAGAGGAAATGCACCAAATCTGCGACGCTGAGAAGAGAGCTGTTGTCTGGAGACTGGAGAGTTCAAACAGCGCGCGCTCCCTGGCGCGCTCACTCAACCAACCGTCGAGCTGTCCTCAGGTCAGAGGGCGGGGGAGGGGTGCGTTGTTTTAATTGAGTAAACTTACTCAATTTTAAGAGTGTGTTAAATATATTAATAATATTGATTTGAATTAAGTAATTTTTTTGTTTCTTGAAACAGATCAGTTTAATTCAACATTCTCGAATATTTTGATGGAAATTTCACAAATATATTAAGTATATTATAAAGAAATAATTGGTTAGTCAAATACTAAATCATTTTATTGAAAAAAACTTAAATATATCTGTAAATTTTAGATAAAATTAACTGTTGGATTTTTACTCAATTATTTTGGTATGTTTAACTCAAACAATCAAATAAACGATATTCAGAGATTTTATTAAGTTAATAAAGTTAAAAATTTCTGTAATATTTACTAAGCCACAGAATTATTTTTTACAGTGTAGTATCAATCATTTATTACAATATTTATCCTCATTCTCATGTATAAGAATCTGTTATCTGCTTGAGAAATAATTAAAGGGTTAGTTCACCCAAAAATAAAAATGTTGTCAGTAATTACTCACTCTCATGTTGTTTCAACCCCGTAAGATCTTTGTTCATCTTCGGAACACAAATTAAGATATTTTTGATTAAATCTGAGAGCTGTCTCACTCCTCCATAGACTTCTATATACAGTATAAATTGCTGGCCCAGAAAATGTATTAAAGACATTGTTAATATAGTCCAAGTGACTACAGTGGCTCAATCTTAAGTTTATAAAGCGACAAGAATACTTTTTGTGCACAACAAACAAACAAAAACAACGACCACTATTCTTTTCCTTCTCTCTGGGCCTCGAGTCTTTTCACGTAGTATAACTGCGCAGCGCTTCTGTGTTGTACGTCACAACACAGAAGCGCTGCGCAGTTATACCTACGTGAAAAGACACTAATCACTGTTATGGTGACTTAAAATGAAACACAGAGTTAAACCTCTGTTAATTCTGAATAAAAACTTCTGTAGACATCTGACAGAAATAAAGTCAGTCTGGTTAGTAATAAGTGAAGCTGGTAATGGTGTTTGTGGAGTTGTTTAATCCTTAATCCTGTTGTTTCAGCCCCGAAAAAACGTTGCACAACGTTTTTTAAACAGAAACGGTGATGTGTTGAACATTTTTCTGATGACGCAAGAGTTGCAGCTATGGCAGCTGAGAAGGCCACTCTTTGTGTTCTTTGTGAAGAATTTTCGGAGCCTGATGAAGTCGGTATAAATGTGTTTAATACTACAAAATATGCCCGATGTTACAGTTACTACACTTGCCGCCCAGAACAAAAGAGAACATCCCAATCGAGTGAAGGGATTTGTGGAAACTGAAATGGAAGCACACATCTTACCTAATTCAGACTAAAACACATCTATTTAGCCTCACATACTGACTTTATTTGTAGTTCATACTGTTTTAACCCCCTGAGGTCGACAATCGCGCTGGCGCGATAGGCTCGCTTTTTTTCAGTTCAGTTCAAAAGAAATTAATTTTGCTCTGTTGACTTTGATATTACAAGCAAGTTTCATACATCAATCGATTCTGTTAAATGTGTATTATTTTTGTGTATACTCACAATAAAAACAAAGTGTTGTGCTTTTTGCCAAATAAAGAAAAATAAACGTGATGCGAGTTCTGCCTTCTCTCTGTCAGTTAAATCCATTCTGAAACGCGTCCGAAAATGAACTGTAACTCAGCGAATACTCAGTCAAACAGGCATACAGACACACAGGCATGAAGCTTGAATTCTCTTCTTTTAAATGAGGTAATTTATATAAAAAACAAATATTCTCATCTTGTGAAATCTGTATTAAAAGAGAGCGATTCCAGTCAAGCTAATTAGAGCTCATTCAAAAGTAATGTGACTCCGCCCATGGAGAGCGCGTGCTATTCACTGAGGCAAACCTGTGAACGCCCCCCATATCAGCTCGAGAAAACACAAGTTTAATCATATCATTGTAGGCTACGTGTTTACACCATCTGGCAGCGCTGTGAGGAATAATAATAATGGAAAATCTACCTCAGAGTGCGGGTATTGCGAGGAGCGATGATCCGAATACTGTAGTAAGTTTTTTCTCCTTCTCAAGTTAATCGCGTTTCTGTGAATGAATGAACGGCAGCCGCAGAGATGCGCGCTGTTTACCACAGCTCACAAAAAGACAGTTTAAATTTAAATCGCCTTTCTGTGTGTGTGTGTGTGTGTGAATGAATGATGATGTTTTAGCAAACTGTATTGCTATACTGAGATGAGTAAAAATCGACTGAAATATGTTGAAATAAAATGTAGGCTATTTGTATAAGCAACGTATTAAACTGCAAATTAACATTTATATGCCCTAATATTTCATAAAAACAATGTTACAGTCAGGCGTTTGGTTTTAGCAAACTGTATTGCTATACTGAGTAAAAATCGACTGAAATATGTTGAAATAAATGTATTTGTATAAGCAACGTATTAAACTGCAAATTAACATTTATATTTCTTATAATAAAAATGAAAGACCTATGTTACAGACATATGAAAGACAACATTTCGTTGATTAGTTTTGGATAGATTATACATTTTTACTGTAAAATATCTGCCACCTCAAATAAGCTTTTGTTTGCCAATTTTTGCTCATGTTAAATATAGTATGTTTTGTCAAAAATAAAGTAATCAAATAATCAATCAAATCCTTAAATTTTGAAATATGTATGATAAAAGGTATACTTTAGTTTTTACAAAGAAAGATTACAGTTGAATTGTTGTTGTAATTGTAACCTTTTTAATAAAAAAATTTATTTACAAGGTAGATGTAAACAAACTATTAAAAGGTAAATATAAGCCTTTTCTTTAAATAATTTTTATTGTGTTTTATTAGTGACAAATTTGGGGAGAGGATAAATATTCCAAAACTGAAAATACACAATTACTAGACATGTTTTCCTTGGATATTATAGGCCAAATTGCAAGCACAATATGTGGAAAAATAAAAAAGAATAGAGATGCTTCCAACTGTTGCTCTTGCATTCTTGTGGCTCAGTGACTCACCTGAATGAATGGCTAATTAAGTATGCGGGCCCCATTGTCTCCTCAGGTGTGAACCACTAAATATGCATAAAAACAGAAAGTGCTTTTCCAAACAGAAAGTGCTTTGCGAGATTCAAATCAATGTATTGTGTTATGTGAATGATTAGGCAGGGTGATTTTCACTAGCCTGACTACGTCAGACTTCCTACTTCCGCTAATTTCATTTCGCTCCTGTAGTCAGTCTGAGATTGCAGCCTATCTTTCAGTTTTCCACCGGCCTGAAAACAGCCGGGCCAATCAACGAACAGAGGGCGGGCTGAGAGCCGTGGCGTGCACGCTGATTGTACCGTGGATGCATAGATTTACTTCACATAATTTGCAAAAGTCGTTCACAGCCATGTTTACTCTGGTATTTCTCTCAAAGGTTTAGTTTTTGCATCATACATGCGTTTACAGTGGAAGTTAGATGCGGCTGAGCATGCGCATAACACACGCCATAACCAAACGTTATGTGATTGGCTTACGGGTAACCAATGATTTTAAACTTCAGACAAGCGCCCCACCCGTTTTTTTTGCCATTAATATGTTTATAAGCAACTGAAAAAAGCACAAATGTCAGGGCATGTCAGAACATCTCAAGGACCCCAAAAACACCTTAGACCCCAGATGGTTAAAGGGGTCATATAATGGTACATGCACTTGTACAAGTTGATTGTACTAAAATGTCTGTTGGCAGTGCCTGTACACAACCATCCTATCATGATAAAAATCCATCCAGTGGTTTTGTTTTAATCAGCACCCAAGGACGACTTCCTGGAAAACAGCCAGGGAAGCCAGGACAGCATATTACAGCCTCCGATAACACCAGAGCAACAGCCCCTTTCACCAGACACTTTTTTCCTCTCTCCAGCAGAGCCACTTCTGTGCTTCTCACAGAAAATGGAAGAACTGGTGTATGCTGGAACCAGACTATCCCACTATTTTGCTGAAAGCCCCCAGATACCAACCAAAAAAAGACAGGCACCATTACCACCAAAGCCTGCGGGCCCAGCTCGCCCTCCCCCTCCTATGAGAGCTCTTCGGCCTCTGCCACAACGCCAGGGCCCACACCCTCCTCCATCTGCTCGAGGTGAACCAAAAACAACTGATACCAGCTCTCAGTGATATGTGTCGGGTCCCCGCTATGATAACAGTAACTTTCTCAAATGTTTACAAAACAAACGGGAACCCAGTGTGCCTGTATCTTTCTCTATTGCTGTTCTATTACAAGATAGAAAGTCTAAGGCCTTCAATAGCCGTACAACAAACCTAACTAATCTGGTGCCTATTACACGTCGAAATAATATTGCTGTGGGGAAAAGGAAAAGTAAATCTGTTAAGTTAGCACTCTTTAACATCCGCTCACTTAAAAATAAATCACTTCTAGTCAACGACTTAATAACCACAAACAACCTGGATTTTATGCTTCTAAATGAAACCTGGCTAGAAGACAGCTGCAGTGCAACAGTCCTCAATGAAGCAGCCCCTCCTAACTTTACTTTTATGAGTGTCTGCAGAGCTGTTAAGAGAGGTGGGGGTCTAGCTGCTCTTTTTAAAGATATCTATCAATGTAAGCAAATATCATTTGGGAATTACTTGTCTTTCGAATATCTGGGTATTGTGTTAAAAGGTGCTCCACGCATTTTACTTTTCATTATTTACAGGCCTCCAAAATACTCTCCAGCCTTTGCTGAGGACTTTACAGAACTGTTATCAACAATTACCTCAGAGTTTGACTGTTTTGCCATTGCTGGAGATTTTAACATCCACATAGATAGTGCAGAGAACAATATGGCGAAAGAAATCAAAAGTGTTTTAAAAACTTTTGATCTGACTCAGCATGTACATGGACCCAAACACAATCGTGGACACACTCTAGATTTACTTATCAGTAAGGGTCTAAACATTTCATCGATTGTTATTAAGGATGTAGCGCTGTCTGATCATTTCTGTATTTTCTTTGATATATTGATCTCTCCTGCACTCAAAAAAATGGTTTTGGGGCACTGTTCGTTCTACCCAAATGTTTTTTGTTAAAATAACCCACATATATTTGTAACCCAGGGAGGGTTATGATTAAGTACATTAACAGCTAGTTACTGATTAAATCGTATTTATAAGATTTATGATTCAGATAGTATCATAATAGTGTCTGTGTGTTCAGTTGATATTATCTATGTACTGCCCCTTTAAGAGTTACGCTAAACTATAAAGTTTGATTGGGATGTACATGCTAAAACGTGTCTTTGCCCAGCATGTTTGTTCATTTATTGGTGATTGGTTAATTTTACGCTTAGTCCCGCTTCTGTGAAGAGGAGTGAACTTCTGATTGGAGAAGGGGAGGAAGAGGGAGATTTGGGGATTGCGAGAGAAAGAGTTCCGTGAGTTGTGAGATTAAGAGAAGAAAAGAGTGAATTTAACGACTGAATTAGTGTGTTAAACTTAAATCCAGTGTTGTGAAGACTTTTGTTTGTTTTGCTTGTGTTTTTATTATTGAGTTTAAACTTTAAAGTAAGGTTATTTTTCCGAGTCTGCTTCCCAGAGCAGCACGAAGCTTCGTTCAGTATTGAGACTGAGACTGAGAAACCAGACGGCTAACTGGAGTTTGACCGCAAATAGTCATCTGAGTTTAGTTCATTTCGAAGATGGACGAGACTGATTTTGTGCTGAATTAGAGCTCCGGGATCCGGACCAGGCCGCACTCTTATCCCCGCTGACATAGTGGAGAGAACCGCGCCGCCCTTCTGCCGACTGCTGGGGGAGACTACCGGACGATCAGCCGCTTCTAAGGAGGAACATCGCGGAATTCATCGGTGTTCATCTGCGTTCATCTGAGTTCAGGTGATCTGTTGATTTATTTTGGCTCATTCGAGTGAAGCGGCCATTTGCTGTTTTCAAGGCCACAACGCTCCCTAGCAACGTTTCAGGCCTGCAACGGGGTGGGTTGTTTTGACTGTGGTCTGTGGGGTAAGTCGACTTCCTAGAGGGTTAGTGGGTCCCGCCTCAACCGTTCCTGTGGAGCTGAATGGATGTTCTTGTCAAGCTTTACTGGACAGTGGGTCCCAGGTCACCATTGTATTCGAACAGTGGTATTCCAAATACTTACCGCAGATACCCATCCATCCGCTCACTGGATTGTCCATTTGGGGACTGAGCTCTTCTAGCTATCCATACAAGGGATACATCATAGTGGACGTTTTGCTTCCTGTTTCCCTCACTGGGGTTAAAGAGTCCGTTTCCATTCTCGCTCTGGTCTGCCCTGAACCTCAAGGTCCCCAGCAAGTTCCTGTAATAATCGGCACCAACGCAAGCTTCTTTCAACGTCTGACCATGCTCAGTCAGGACTCTGGTGTATCAAACCAAGCACACTCACTGAGAATTCAGTCGTCGCTCCTCAAACCATGTTTCCAGCAGGTCAAGGGAAAAGAGGAAGTCCCAGAGTCAGCTGATGGACAAGTAAAGTGGAAAGGACCAGGAGTCCTTACTATCCCTTCACGAGGTGAAAGCTATGCAGTGTGTAAAGTGGAGTGTGAGAAGCCACTGAGAAAAGACATTTTTCTTGTGGAAACACCAATGGACAGTCAACTTCCAGCTGGACTGTTTATCCCTCCAACGGTTATGTCTTCTTCTGCCATTGATGTGAACCACTTCAGAGTGCTGGTCTGCAATGAGACCTCTAAAGACATCCGCATCCCAACTGACACAGTAATTGCTAAAGTGTTTGCCACTGACACGGTAACAGTTACACCAGACGCTCCGATAGATCCGAAGAGGATAGATCCCAGCGTGTTCAAGTTTGGTGACTCTTCTATTCCTGCTGCTTGGGAGAAAAGGCTTAGAGAGAAGTTAGCTGAGCACGGAAACGTGTTTTCCCTTGAGGAGTGGGATGTGGGCCGAGCAAAAGGAGTGAAACATAATATCAGACTGAGTGACAGCCGACCATTTAGGGAACGATCCAGACGTGTTGCACCTGCAGACATTGACGACGTGAGGCGGCACATTAAAGACCTGTTGGCTGCAGGCATCATAACAGAATCCAGAAGCCCTTATGCCTCACCGATTGTGATTGCGCGGAAGAAAAATGGAACCATTCGTATGTGCATAGACTATCGCACTTTGAATTCCAGAACAATTCCCGATCAATACACCACTCCCAGAATAGATGATGCTTTGGACTGTCTGTCTGGAAGTAAATGGTTCTCCGTTTTAGACTTGCGTAGTGGCTATTATCAGATCGAGATGGCTGAGGAGGACAAGGAAAAAACAGCATTCATCTGTCCTCTGGGGTTTTACCAGTTCGAGCGTATGCCACAGGGGATCACGGGGGCTCCCGCCACATTTCAGCGGCTCATGGAGAGAGCTGTTGGAGATATGCATCTTCTCCAAGTCATTGTGTATCTGGATGACCTCATTGTCTTTGGCCGTACATTAGAAGAGCATGAGGAAAGGCTGCTGAAAGTGTTGGATCGGCTGGAAGAATATGGGCTCAAAGCATCTATAGACAAGTGCCAGTTTTGTCAGCCACAAGTCAAATATGTGGGACATATTGTATCTACTGATGGGATAGCTGCTGATCCTGAGAAGGTGAAAGCAGTGTCACACTGGAAGATGCCGCACGATTTGAAGTCCCTGAGGTCCTTTCTAGGATTTTGTGGTTTCTACCGCCGTTTTATTAAGAACTACTCTGGCGTTGTTAGACCACTGACTGACTTAACCAAAGGTTATCCCCCTGTTACAGGTCAATACAAAGCGGTACAGAAAGGCAAGTACTACCATGAGTCAGAGCTGTTTGGTGAGCGCTGGGACTCAAGCTGCACAGAGGCCTTTCATAACATCATCTATTGCCTTACACATGCCCCAGTACTGGCCTATGCAGATTCAGCTAAGCCCTATGTCCTACATGTCGACGCAAGCTTGAGTGGTTTAGGTGCCGTGTTAAATCAGGAACACCCAGAGGGACTGAGACCTGTCGCCTATGCCAGCCGCAAACTGAGTGCTGCTGAACGCAACTATCCCATTCATCAGTTGGAATTCCTGGCACTCAAGTGGGCCGTTGTGGATAAATTCCACGATTACCTGTACGGAGCAAAGTTCACCGTTAGGACGGATAACAACCCCCTCACCTACGTTCTGACCACCGCTAAGCTTAGTGCAACTGGACATCGGTGGCTGGCAGCCTTAGCCACATATGACTTTAGCCTTCAGTACAAACCAGGGCGTCACAACATTGATGCGGACGTACTGTCGCGCTATCCCTCACACACTGAATTGTCGCAAGAATGGGTGGACTTACCAAGATCAGGAGTAAGGGCCATCTGTCAGCTGGCTGATACTCACACCTCCGATGAATCATACAATAGGCTGGTAGATCAGTTGGGTGCTACTCCAGAAGTCATTCCTTCTGTGTATGTTTGTCCAGTTCAGTTGGAAATGGGACACAAAGAGCAGTTGTCCAACGCTGACTTGAGACTAGCACAAGAGCAAGACCCCATCATCGGACAGGTGAAGCAGGAAGTGGAGAAAGGGCTTATACTTACCACTACAAAAAGTTCTAACCCTATTGAGACTCTCTTACGGCAACAGGGCTTGAAGCTGAACATTCGCCACAACCTCTTGTACCGAATTACAACAAGTACCAGCGGGAGAGAGAGAGAGCAGCTAGTTTTACCAGAAAGATACCGAGCCCAGGTGCTACAGTCTCTTCATGACGAGTCAGGTCACCTTGGAATTGAGAGAACCACAGAACTTTGCAAAGATCGTTTCTACTGGCCACGCATGAACAAAGACGTGGAGCAGTATGTGAAGGAATGTGGACGATGTATCACTAGGAAGACTTTACCTCAAAGATCGGCTTACATGAACAGCATAACGAGCAGTGGCCCACTAAATCTTGTCTGCATCGATTTCCTGTCTATTGAACCTGACTCGAAGGGAATCTCCAACGTGCTGGTCATCACAGATCATTTCACCCGCTATGCTCAGGCATATCCTGCAAGAGACCAGAAAGCATTAACAGTGGCCAAGATCCTTGTTGAAAAGTTTTTCATACATTATGGTTTGCCTGCACGCATTCACTCCGACCAGGGGCGTGATTTTGAAAGTAGGCTCATCAAAGACCTCCTCGGAATCTTGGGAATTCGCAAGTCTCGGACATCACCTTACCACCCTCAAGGAGACCCGCAGCCGGAGCGTTTCAATCGAACTCTTCTGTCCATGCTGGGTACTCTGGATCCTGCCCAGAAGAACAGGTGGAGCCAAAGCATCAGTCAGTTGGTGCATGCGTACAATTGTACTAAGAATGAAGCAACTGGGTACTCACCTTATTACCTGTTGTTCGGGAGAGAGGCTCGACTTCCGGTGGATGTATGCTTTGGGACTTCGGCGGCTGGTGAGAGTGGGATGAAACATCAGCAGTATGTCGAGAGAATGAAAAAAGAGCTGCAGAATGCCTACCACTTAGCCTCTGAGAGTTCTCTTAAGACACAGCAAAGGAACAAGAGACTGTACGACCGTAAAGTGAAACATCAGACTTTGGAGAAAGGAGATCGGGTGCTTATTAAGAACCTGGCCATTACAGGAAAGCATACGTTACAGGATCGCTGGAACTCTTTACCCTACCTTGTTATGGAAAAACTGCCAAACTTACCTGTATACAGGGTAAAGCCAGAGACCGGCACAGGGAGTGTCAGGACCTTGCATCGAGATCATTTGTTACCTATTGGAGATAGAGTGAGGTTGTACTTACCTGATGAGAGGAAAGAGGTCCAGCGCCCAGTGGTGACCAGGGCAAAAGCTGTGGAGAAAACACAAAGAGAGCAATCAGCACAAGATTCAGCACGTTGTGATTCAATAGATTACACTGATAGTGATGAAAGTAGCCTGTGTGATTACTTCCCAGTTCAACAAAGGAGACCGTTCAGACAGATGCCCACCCCATCATTAAATACAGAAAACTTAGAGGTCCCTAACAGCCAGGAAAGAGTTCCTAATCAAAGGGAAGTGATGAGAGATCTACCAGAGTGGGAAGCAGAATGTATTTCTCTGCCGACCCCTGATTGGATAGAGGATCTGGAATCAGAAGGGGGAGACGGGCAGTTCATGAATCTCCCAAAAGAAGCAAAAACTGAAAGAGTTGAACCTTGTCCAAAGAGACAAGTAAAACCAGTGAAAAAACTGAGTTATGATGATCTGGGGCAATCTACGGACAGACCCTTAACCCTAGTATACAGGGGTATGGTGGTGCAAATTGAAGATTTCCCAAGAAAGAAAAATGTTTGCAAAACATTGTGGTGCCACCCTATGGCCCTGTGCTCTCAATGTTTTAGATTGAGTAAAAAATTAAAATCTAGAGCCCTGGTACTAATGTAGATGGCTAGTCTCATGGGGACATGAGTCATAAAGAAGGGGGAGAGTGTAACCCAGGGAGGGTTATGATTAAGTACATTAACAGCTAGTTACTGATTAAATCGTATTTATAAGATTTATGATTCAGATAGTATCATAATAGTGTCTGTGTGTTCAGTTGATATATCTATGTACTGCCCCTTTAAGAGTTACGCTAAACTATAAAGTTTGATTGGGATGTACATGCTAAAACGTGTCTTTGCCCAGCATGTTTGTTCATTTATTGGTGATTGGTTAATTTTACGCTTAGTCCCGCTTCTGTGAAGAGGAGTGAACTTCTGATTGGAGAAGGGGAGGAAGAGGGAGATTTGGGGATCGCGAGAGAAAGAGTTCCGTGAGTTGTGAGATTAAGAGAAGAAAAGAGTGAATTTAACGACTGAATTAGTGTGTTAAACTTAAATCCAGTGTTGTGAAGACTTTTGTTTGTTTTGCTTGTGTTTTTATTATTGAGTTTAAACTTTAAAGTAAGGTTATTTTTCCGAGTCTGCTTCCCAGAGCAGCACGAAGCTTCGTTCAGTATTGAGACTGAGACTGAGAAACCAGACGGCTAACTGGAGTTTGACCGCAAATAGTCATCTGAGTTTAGTTCATTTCGAAGATGGACGAGACTGATTTTGTGCTGAATTAGAGCTCCGGGATCCGGACCAGGCCGCACTCTTATCCCCGCTGACATAGTGGAGAGAACCGCGCCGCCCTTCTGCCGACTGCTGGGGGAGACTACCGGACGATCAGCCGCTTCTAAGGAGGAACATCGCGGAATTCATCGGTGTTCATCTGCGTTCATCTGAGTTCAGGTGATCTGTTGATTTATTTTGGCTCATTCGAGTGAAGCGGCCATTTGCTGTTTTCAAGGCCACAACGCTCCCTAGCAACGTTTCAGGCCTGCAACGGGGTGGGTTGTTTTGACTGTGTGTGTGTGTGGGCCCACGTTTTTATATTGACTGTTATTCTGTTATTTTTGTGTTTTATTCGGTTGGTTGTGGTTTTATATACCAACTAAGTGTGGTGTGGGGATACTGATTTTCCTCATCTCATTCATACAGTGTCTACTGATATTTTTATTGGTGATTTAATATATTTACGGTGTACTGCATTCATTTTGGGGTATTATATGTCGTTTTCTATACTGGAAAGCACTTAACGGGTATTAAGAGTTATTTATCAAAAGTAATATACATTTCTGACTTTTGATAATCCATTCCAGTCTTTATAAATACTTTATTCATTTATTTTATTATTTTTTTCCCCTGTTGTTTTAATAAATCTTATTGTTAATCTCTTTAAACTTACCTTTTGGGTGGATTGAGTTTTTTTCCTATTGAGTTTTAACATCCATTCGGTGTAAGAATACTATTAAAAGAGTATAAATATATTTAATCTGGGTTACAGTTGCCAACTAGGGTAATAGGAAAGACATTAATATAAAGTCAAGAGACATTGTTAGAACCTGGGTGCTCCGCCCTATTAAAGGTTAAGGGTAGGGGGCGCTACATATTTATTTTCCCATCAAAACACTATTGTATTGCGTTTAAGTAACTTAAGTTGTGTAATGGTCCACTATACTTAATTATCAAGCGTTAAACTAACGTAAGTGGTTTGCTTGCGCGATTCAAAAAACCGGATGTGACGATTTCCAACGTATTGGATGAAGACGGCCAACGAGGTGCATGCTAGAAGTCAGAGCTAGAAGTACCAGCCAGGTAAGAAAAGTTAATTATAAAGTTATTCCGAATGCAAAGTGTTTAATTTCTTTTAGTGTTTCGTTAAGTCTGTTCTCGAATGCTTTTAATATTGTTTAACTATCAAATATTGTGCTGAATGTGTTGATTACGTTATTAATTGATGATTGCATTCGATTAAAAAGATGCAAGTTTATTGTGGTTGTGGAAAACGCATGATTCTCTGTCGTGTAATACTTAATATGTATGTGTGCTCGTGGAACAAATTATTTGACAATAATTCAAAATGGTTTTCGTAGGGCTGGGCGATTTAAATCGCGATATTGTTATGCGCATCTCATCAGTAAAGCCGGTTCCTTGATTAGTAGTAAATCACCATCACCTGCTTTCAGATGGAGCGGCATTTACTACAAAGAGCCGTAATTAACTGACAAGCTGAGCCATAACGCATCAATATCGCGGACGTATCGCCAGCGATATTTAATGCGATATGGCTCAGCTTGTCAGTTAACTACGGCTCTTTGTACACAGCAAAACCTCCAGTGTTAAATTAACACTCCTGGGAGTGTATGAGTCCACACTCAAGAGTGTTTAAGTTAATGAGATAACTAAGCGATTAATTTAGTGATGATTGAGCATTATTGAACACACCTGATGTTAACAAGTAGAATCGCTGAAGGAGAAAATCGCAAATTGTAAGTTACCATTATTGTGATGGGTAGTTGCTTTAGTTGGGCTCTGACCCTTTTATGAATACTTTAGATTATGTTTGGTGGTTGTATCTGAGTTAAAACTGCCAGTTGAACAAAGAATCAAAAGTGATCTGATGGTGTTGGTTAAATTTTGACAATCATCATTTGAACTTGATCACTGAACTCAATAAAATCCTTCTTTCTGACTTTGATTTATGTTGTTGGTTACAGCATAACTGTGAATCTGAATAAATTACCAGAGTTTTTTATATAATATAAAGGCTTTCTTAAAAGTTGTTTTAAAACAAAAATCGTTCGTTTAGGCACACACAGATGTCAAGATTCAGTCTATGCATCTCAACAATGGTGAGGAGCAGAATAGTCAATGAGGAAAAGCAAATTACATATGCTGAGTCCCAATTCGCATACTATCCGTCCTAAATAGTATGCGAAACTAGAATTAGTACGTCCCAAATCGTAGTATGTTGAAAAGAGTATTCCAAAGATACCCGGATGGTCTACTATTTCCGGTTAGAAATTGAAGTGCAGATCAATGCACACTCTAACGGCTAATATTGCCCACAACCCATTGCGTGCGGGAGGGGAGCTTTGTGGTGATGGTGGTATCTATGGTGATGTAAACATTAGAGCCGCGGAGATTCGCCCTCAGTTTTTAAGTGTAAGAATTCAAATGTTGAACCCTTATTAAAGTCATATTTTATTGTCTCGTAATATTAATGGGGTTATGTTGTCCCAAAAAGTACCGTGTTTATCTTGTAGGGTCCGATGAAATAAAAAGTACGGTGTCATGCAAGTGTCTTTTTTTAATGTATTTCTTCTGATGTTTCTGTCTTAGATTATTATGATAGTTACCTTACTATAAACCCTTATGAAAATAAACACCTTTTACTACACTAACCATAGTTTAACCACACTGACTTATTTGTAGTAATACTGTGGCTGTAACGTTACAAATGTTAACTTTATCAATCCAACCAAAGAAACATGATTACTACACTTTTACTATAGTAAAAGCATGGTTCATTTTCATTGGGGTATTTTTGAGTATTATACACAAGTATAAAATACGTTTAACAATAGTTATACTATAAACTTTAAAGGGTAACTAAACCCCTGGTCAGAGCCTGACTCCACCCACTGGCAATATTTGAAAAATGCTGGAAAAGTAGGCAGAGCCCTGTGGAGAGGGGGCGTGCATCTGAGACCTATCTCTCTGCAGGCAAGGGCGTGGTTAGCTGGTACCCTCTGACATCAGAGTGTACCACAACTTCCAATAGGAAAATTCAACTGCAGTAGCCCCTGTTCAACCTGAAGAGGGCAGCACTCAGACGTTTTTACACCCTATTTAGTCAAATTAAAATACTTCAAACACAAATGTCAAAAAAATTACTTGAATCAATGAACAGCACTAATAAAGCCCCATTCTTACAGATCATTCACTAAAAAAAGTTGGTTTAGGGTTTAGTTACCCTTTAAATATTTTAGCTTTCGTTACACACATTACACATGAACGTCAGAACCAGCCGCCTCACAAACGACCTGCGTTTGGTTGATCTACGACGACAGCCTGCATCACTCCTCAATTTGGTAGGACAGATTGTAAATGTATTTTGGAAAAAACTATGAGGAAAAAAAGATGGGAATAGTAAATACAGTTATATTGGACATATAAGAATGAATGAAATGTAAACTGTTTTGTTAACAGTCATGGTGTGCGTAACTAGGCAACCACGTTCTCGTTCACGTTGCATGACGTCATCGAAGTATGTCCCAGAATGTGCATACTCTTTTGCTACACACTCAAAAGTATGTACTTTTTCCTCACAAAAAAAGTACATACTTTTAGGTCGTAGTATAAGTAGGCGAATTGGGACTCAGCCATAGACAATTCAGATCATAATTTATTCATACCGCAATGCATGATGGGAGCCATTAATGAGTTGTGATTGGTGGCAGCCACTGTCACATGCTTTATTATTGTCACCATTGTTGAGATGCACAGGCTGATTATTGATGTCTGTGTTTTAAATGAAGTAATCTGAATATCTGTTGATCAGAACAATGTTTATTAAATATCTTAAATTATAAGTAAGTACTGATAATCATAGGCTGAAGAATCACAAAACTGCTGCTAACATGTTAAACCAAAATATCTTAATATGTTTCATTTTTCAGATCACAGCATGCTTATGTCAAAACATAACCAACACTATATGATAACAATTTACTTTGCTCATTTTTACTGTTATTAATCAATAACAGCAGACAAACAACAGTAAATATTAAAGAAAACATATAATGGTCTAGAGCCCAACTAAAGCAAACACCCATCACCTTAATGGTAACTTACAATTTGTGATTTTCTCCTTCAGTGATTCTGCTTGTTAACATCAGGTGTCTTCAATAATGCTCAATCATCACTAAATGAATCACTTAATTATCTCCTCAGCCCTAAATGCCGCTCCATCTGAAAGCAGGTGATGGCGATTTACTACTAATCAAGGAACCGGCTTTACTGACGAGATGCGCATATCAATATCGCGATTTAAATCGCCCAGCCCTAGTTTTCAGTCGAAGTAATGAAATGACTAACGAGGGACATTCTAAAATGTTTAATGTGGCTAACAGTGATATTATACAAATCTAATAATATATGTATGATAAACCTTACAATGTGCAGATAAACAGATGAACCCAGCATATGAATGCAATGCGTTTAGTTCATATTATGGGTTGATTTGTTTAACGTCAGGCTGTGGTTTATTAATAAGGTATGTAACGTTAACGTTACAGAATTTGATCTTTTAATATTCATTTCTCAGTATTACGTATTTAGCCAGCTTAAGCATTTATAACCTGTGAGTAAATTTGCTTTAGAATGTCTAATAACAAAACCTCCCAGTGCTTTAATCTAAGCCAGTGGTTCCCAATTCCAGTCCTCGTGACCCACAGCTCTGCACATTTTGTATGTTTCCCTTATTTAACACACCTGAACCAGATCATCAGCTCATTAGGAGAGACTCCATGAACTGAACTGAGTGTGTCAGATAAGAGAGACATACAAAATGTGCAGAGCAGTGGGTCACGAGGACTGGAATTGGGAACCACTGATCTAAGCTACAGTCCCAGTAAAATTGGTTGAAGCTCTGAAGCAAGCACAGATAAGGCCACAATCGCCTGTCGTAGATGGATATATTTTGCCATGTTTTCTGATGGTCTTTTTTTTTATGACAGTATGTTTTTCATTTTGGTTTTTCCAGTTCATCACTGCCTAAATTTGGTGTAATGAAGGAATGCCAGAACTTTATTGATTTAGAAAACAACGTTTTGGCTAAGGTAAGTGAAGCTCCTTTTTAGGATTTATAAAAAGTAGTAATAATTTTGCAAACTTTGTTACAACCCACGGCTCGGCACAATTATAGTATTTAAAGTTTTACGAATTACACTAAAGCTCTTATTATTGCACTGATTGAGTATTAGCTGTGAGCAGACAGTGTAAATCAATGCACTGTAGAAAACAGTGACCATAAATGAGAAAAAACAAAGTTGGAATGTTATTTAAATTAAATCAATTATTAAATTAAATTAAATTAAGGAAAACAAATTATAAATCAGTTCCATTTCAGATTCCAGATGATCAATGGCTTATGCCACGGCCACACTAGACTTTGAGCATGCAAAATTTCTTCGGGCACTGCAACGATCATGATATGAAGTCGCATCCTTTTTTTATAAACATGAATTCAACATATAAAAAGTAGTAATGTAAAATGTAGAAAATATACAATCTACTCGACTTGACTGCAAAAATATAGTTCTTTTAGTTCAGCCAAAAGGTCACGCCTCGACGTACATGAATAGAAGTCAATGGGACGTAAAGTGTTGTGACTGACCCTTTAGGACAGTGGTTCTTAATCCTGGTCCTGGCGACCCCCTGCTCTGCACATTTTGTGTCTCCTTCATTTAACACACCTGATTTAGATCATCAGCTCCAAGAACTGAACTGGATGTGTCAGGTAAAGGAAACATACAAAATGTGCAGAGCAGGGGGGTCCTCAAGACGAGGATTAAGAACCACTGGTTTAGGGCCTTCATGCATCCTCGTGAACAAGATGGAGGGAAGTTAGTGAGGGAAGGGCATAAAAAAATTACTTAAACGCAGCCCATGATGCTGTTCATCACTCAAATTAAAATCATTGAATTTTAATTGATAATGGCACCGCATTGTGCAGCCTATGATTGTAAACATCTAGCTATAAATTTCAGATTAATCAATTATTTAACAGAACTAACCCCTATATAAACGTGAATAACTTTTGGCTCTTTAGCGTTTAAAAAAAACAATAGTGCATGGATTTTTTGGAAGAACATCGTTTTGCTTGTGCTTTGGCTCTGCATGACTGTGCAGATGAATATGGTTCTTTCTCGTAACTAAAAAAAAAAGAGATAGACAGAGATGATTTTACTGATCATAAAACATTAACTACTAGGCTTTTAGATATAACCAGTTTAGATGAGAAAATTCTTAAAGGAACACTCCACCGTTTTTTCATATTAAACTATGTTATTCCCTTAACTAAGACGAGTTGATACATACCTCTCTCGTCTCAGTGCGTGCACTCAATCGCTCTGGCGCGTGGTGACACTTTGATAGCACTTAGCTTAGCCCAGTTCATTCATTAGGTTCCAAACAGAGATGAAGCTAGAAGCGACCAAGTATGACTGAATTTTCATTTTAAAGTGAACTATCCCTTTAAAGGGATAGTTCACTTTGAAATTAATTTTTGATATGTTTTAGCTTACCTCAAGGGCATCCAAGATGTAGGTGTCTTTGTTTCCGCATTAGTTTCAATTTTGATATTTTTAGGTCAAACCGTTCTTGTCTGTCAGTCATATAATGCAGGTCTATGGTCACTGTCTCAAAACACAAGCACAGAGTCCAAATTAAAACAATTCCCCACGTCCAAATGAAACAATTCCCCATCATAAGTACACATTGATGGCCTAAGACACGAAACGAGCGGTTTGTGTGAGAAAACGAACAGTATTTATATCGTTGTTATCTCTTGAAAACAGCACACGTCCAAATGATCTGACGGCGCGGGCGGGTATAGATATATACATAGATGTCGCCTTGGCTACGGTTTCGTTCCAATGAACTGCAGTAGCGAAGGCGACATCTAGTGTATATATCTATACCCGCCAGCGCCGTCAGATCATTTGGACGTGTGCTGTGTTCAAGAGATAACGATATAAATACTGTTCGTTTTCTCACACAAACCGCTCGTTTCGTGTCTTAGGCCATCAATGTGTACTTATGATGGGGAATTGTTTCATTTGGACGATGGGGAATTGTTTTAATTTGGACTCTGTGATTGTGTTTTGAGACAATGACCATCGACCTGCATTATATGACTGACAGACAAGAACGGTTTGACCTAAAAATATCAAAATTGAAACTACTGCGGAAACAAAGACACCTACATCTTGGATGCCCTTGAGGTAAGCTAAAACTTATCAAAAATTAATTTCAAAGTGAACTATCCCTTTAAGGAAATAATCAGGCAAAGTTATAATAGATGAATGTTGTTATTTGTATCTTTAGACTGATGACATTGAAGTGAGGACAGCATGCATAATCAAATCTCTCTGTGCATACCTGAACGAAGACCCTAGCAGCATATGGTGAGTATGTGCTTTTTAAAATGTTGCTGTATTTTCAAGGATGCTTAATGTTTTGTTAAAGTTAATACATAGGAATTTAAGAGTAAAAACTTTATTTTTTTTAAATATCCCTTCTAGGATACAGACGTTGCCAGCACTGAGGAGGTGATCCAGAAGACTGATGGGAATTTATGTCATAAGACATGAAGGTGCAGACATGGAAGACAGCCCAGCAGATCTTGGAGTGGTATTAGAGGGTCAAAAGGTTCTTCAGGACCTTACCAGTGTCCCATATGCAGCAGCCATGTTGTTGGGACTGATTTATGGACTGAACCTGAGCTACCCTCCTGAACTAAGGTACACATTCGAAGTCCTTCAAAAAATAATTCTGGAGCTAGATGGCAACAAGTTGTCCAATAAAGTCCAAACACTGAAGACCAAGCTCTTCTCTGATGTGTTTGAGTAAGGACTCTAAGGACCGTTCCTGGAATGCCAGAATGTTAATGTAAAAAAAAAAAGGGCAATATTTTGATTTTCTTTTGCAGGTTACACTTGTTGTATTTTTCAATGATCAAAATTGTTGAACTTAGTTGCAAGCTGCCTATTTGGTGCTCGGTGCATCTGTTATTTTCTGTGAAAGATGTCTAGTACATTTTAGCAGTAATATGTAATTTGATAATTGTTAAACATATCGTTAGACACATTGACATTTTGGTTGCATGGAGGATTTTTTTATTATTATTGTATTGTGTAAATTTGCTTAAAAAAATAGAGTTTTAATTTACACTGAATTTGCAGAAGTCTTTTTGACTTTTTTGAACAATGTGTAAAAGTATTTTTTTCTGATGTTAATACATTTGCACAAGTTAAAAGAGTTGAATGTATGGGTGAGCAGGCTGTTAAAAACTGTTTAATTGCAACTGTTGAACAAATACAGTTTGATAATTTGTTACATATCTTGTCTTTTTATGACTCTACAAGACAATCACACACAAACAAATGCTGCTTTGAAAGGAGTAACTTTAAATAGATACTACTGAGTTAAAGTAACAAGAACTAATTGGATGGAACCACTGTCCATAATTTAAATGAGTTATTTGAAACAAATCTCCTTGTGTTTGTTGAATGTAACCTGTTTGGACAGTTTTAAATAAACTACTGCATGTTCACTTAACTTAACCGATTTAAGTTACAGGGAAGCAATTCCATTGATTTAGTTCGACATTACTATTTCACATAGATTCTTCCCCATTCAGTTGTGTTGTCCCAACACAAGGAGTTTACATAGATTCAAAAAATTCCATTAATGTTAATAAAAAGCAATTTGCTTGTGTGGAACCACTGTCCATAATTAAATTAAGTAAGTTTAAAGAATCATTTTTTTGAGTGTGCCACTGAAGCTAGATCTGTGTCTGTCAAGAAGAGATGCTTAAATGAAAACACTAGTGTACTATTTATGAAGGCTATATCCTTAACACCAAGCATATCTGCAGACTCTGTTGATTTTCTCCTTGATTCTTTTAACTCAAAAGTTAAAAGTGTAATTGATGATATTGCTCCTTTTAAAGTCAGGAAGAAGAGTGGCAGACAAAAAGCACCTTGGAGAAACTCAACAGCAGTGCAAAATATGAAAAGACAATGCAGAAAAGTAGAGCGCATGTGGCGGAAGACAAAACTTGTAGTCCATTATAACATCCACAAAGACAGCCTTCATACTTTCAATATGGAACTAGGCCAAGCTAGACAGACTTTCTTCTCAAATATTATAAACAGTAATTTAAACAACACACGCACTCTTTTTGCTACTGTAGAGAGACTGACAAACCCTCCAAGCCAGATTCCCAGTGAAATGCTCTCAGACAACAAGTGCAGTGAGTTTGCTTCTTTCTTTTCTGAGAAAATCAATAATATCAGAAAGGTGATCAGCACATCCTTGAGTTGCCCTGGGGTCAGACAGATCAAACCACCTGAGAAAGTAGTTACTATGTCTGACTTCAAAGAAATTGATGGCAACATTTTGGAAGAAACCGTACAGCACCTTAAAACATCAACCTGCGCTCTTGACAGGGCCGGATTAACCATTAGGGCAACTGGGCACTTGCCCAGGGGCCCATGACATCTAGGGGGCCCTGACAGGTAGGAAATACACATAAATTTAATAAAGTTATCAAACTCTTTACGATCTTCTTCACTGCATAAAGTGCATCTACGCGGGTTCACGCGACTTTCCTCCCTCCCCGCTGAACGCCAGCGATTACTAATTCGTGAAATGCACTCCCGCTGGTTGAGCGCGGTAAAGTTCGTTTCAGTTTCGATATTAGCCGGACATTTGTTCTAGGGTCGGTAGTCTAACAAAGATATCAATAGCAAGATTAGTTTTAACATTATGTGACCATTGTATATCGACATGATGAAATATTCGTTCAAAATCATTCGTGCATTAATGCTGCATAATTATACCTGAGAATGCTTTGACGCGTTTCCACAGCGCACGATGCTTAAGGGAACGTCTGCCAATTCCACCAACTGCGTTAAACGTACTCTATAATTTGTATTATTTAAAATTACTTTTTACATTTAAAAACAGACGTTTTCAAATCCCAAAGCTTGCAGAAGGTTCCTAATGTCAATACTGACTTTACAGCTATAGCTTTCCTGGTAGCCTTGAGTAAATTAACATGTCTAAGAAAATGATTCATAAAATGTATAAATATCAGTTGAGCCTATGTTTATTTTCGTCACTGACACAGACGAAAATGAAAAGACTATCAGTCAAAGTTCAGCTTTAGGAGAGGTAGAAATAGGCCAGTATAAGAATGCTGAGAGAATAAGAAATATGAAGATGCAGGAGAGAGCAGGTATTGACAAATAATCTAATGACAAGGTTTTAAAGCTAGCCTATTTCTTATAATTTTATGGCCTTCAAAAGTCCTAAATTGCACATATGTAGGTCAGAGAAATCCAAATTTCCTCGGGGGAGCATGCCCCCGAACCCCCCTAACTACAGGGGACCTTGAGTCTTGATGCCCAGGGCACAGGAAATTGTTAATCCGGCCCTGGCTCTTGACACACTTCCCACATCATTTTTCAAAAGTGTGTTAAACAGTTTAGAAGCAGATCTTCTAGAAGTGGTAAATGCTTCACTTCTCTCTAGGAGTTTTCCAAACTCCCTGAAAACTGCAGTTGTCAAGCCCCTCCTGAAAAAGAGCAATCTGGATAAGACCATATTAAGCAACTATAGGCCGATCTCAAATCTTCCTTTCATAGGCAAGATTATTGAAAAAGTTGTCTTCAATCAGCTGAACAAATTCTTGAGCTTGAATGGATCCTTTGACCATTTTCAATCTGGTTTCCGACCGCACCACAGCACAGAGACAGCGCTCATAAAGATAATAAACGATATTCGCTTAAATACTGATTCAGGCAAATTATCAGTGCTGGTACTACTCGACCTCAGTGCTGCATTTGACACTGTCGATCATAACATACTTCTTGACAGGCTGGAAAACTGGGTGGGGCTTTCTGGGATAGTCCTAAAATGGGTCAGGTCATACTTGGATGGGAGAGGTTATTATGTGAGTATAGGAGATCATAAGTCTGAGTGGACATCCATGACATGCGGAGTCCAAGGCTCAATTCTTGCGCCACTGCTGTTCAACCTGTATATTCTCCCAATGAGCCAAATAATGAGAAAGAACCAAATTGCTTACCACAGCTATGCAAATGACACACAGCTCTACCTAGCCCTATCGCCTAACGACTACAGCCCCATTGACTCCCTGTGCCAATGCATTGATGAAGTCAACAGTTGGATGTGTCAAAACTTTCTTCAGTTAAACAAAGACAAAACTGAAGTCATTGTATTTGGAAACAAAGATGAAGTTCTCAAGGTGAATGCATACCTTCACTCTAGGGGTCAAACAACTAAAAATCAAGTCAGGAATCTTGGTGTGACACTAGAGTCAGACCTTAGTTTCAGTAGTCATATCAAAGCAATAACTAAATCAGCATACTATCATCTGAAAAATATTGCAAGAATTAGATGCTTTGTTTCCAGACAAGACTTAGAGAAACTTGTGCATGCTTTCATCACCAGCAGGGTGGATTATTGTAATGAGCTCCTCACTGGACTTCCCAAAAAGACCATAAGACAGTTGCAGCTCATACAGAACGCTGCCGCCAGGATTCTGAGCAGAACCAGAAAATATGAACACATCACTCCAGTCCTCAGGTCTTTACACTGGCTCCCAGTTAAATTTAGGATTGATTTTAAAGTATTATTACTGGTATATAAATCATTCAATGGCCTAGGACCTAAATACATTGCAGATATGCTCACTGAATATAAATCCAACAGATCACTCAGATCACTAGGATCATATCAGCTAGAAATACCAAGGGTTCACTCTAAGCATGGTGAATCTGCTTTTAGCTATTATGCCAGCCACAGCTGGAACCAGCTTCCAGAGGAGATCAGATGTGCTCCTACTGTAGTCACATTCAAATCCAGACTCAAAACACATCTGTTTAACTATGCATTTACTGAATGAGCACTGTGCCAATGTTCGTCCGACTGTTTGTACTGTACTGTATTTTATTTTTCTAAACTGTTTTAATTATTCTTTTTTATTTTTATTATTTTAATTTCTTCTATGTAAAGCACTTTGAATTGCCATTGTGTATGAAATGTGCTATATAAATAAACTTGCCTTGCCTTGCCTTGCCTTAATCTCCTTATATGTTTTCCCCTGTCTCAAATCAAGCCGTTCGATATTATGACGTCACAATATCCAACGCCCCTCCCGCGATTGTTGAGTGACAGCAGCGTTTCAACGGTTTCAACACAAGACCCGCCCTGAGCGAGCTGTGACAGCTGTCGTCATAGTAGTCCGCCATTGTTGATATGCTGGAGCAGAATGGCGTCTAAGCGATTGTGGTGTTTCTTGGGTGTAATAACGAACACAGCAGTCATTCTGATGTTCCTAAATCTGAACCGCTGAAGACGCAGTGGCTGAGTTTGTTTTCGAAGGGAATTCCCCACGAATCACGATCAACGTCAATGCTTTCATGTTTGCGCGAATCATTTCACCAGGCTGCTTTATAAACGAGGGTCAGTACGTTATAAAGCTGGTTTTACTAAGAAGCTGCTCCTGAAAAAAGGATCTGTACCAACTATTCGTGTTCCTGACGCACCTCCAGAAGAAGTGAGTGAGTGTAACATTTTATTAATCTTTATATTAATCTTTGCAAATCGCTTGCTGCACGCTTCACAATGAATGCGGCTATTCTTACACACAGGGTACATTACGGCATGTTTTCTATGTACGACGATCTCAATATAATTCATAATCCCATGTTTATAATAAAAAACGCATTATGGATATGGTGTTATTGTTTTTGAAACGGTGTACGCACAGAACAGAGGGGCGGGGTGAGCAAGCTCATTATCATTTAAAGACCCATGCACCCAAACGGCGTGCTGAAAACAGAGCTGTTTTTGACCAGGTAAAATGAGTGTTTTCTTACAATACTAATGAGAATTTTTAATTAAAGTATATTACAAACTTTTAATTTAGACCCTAAAGAATCATATTAGCTTGTACAAAAATGACATTATATGACCCCTTTAAGTGCTAATTACGAACTGGGTAAAATGTTAAACTTGTCCATTTAGCTTTCCATCTAGCCTACAAGGAGCATTATAGGAACAACATTTGGACATACAAATGTAGCATGAATTCAATACATTATTGTAATTACTGTAAACATTAATTTAGGGCATACAGCTGTCCTACAGGAGATGACAACATACAATGCATCATAATGTCAGCATTATTATTTCACTGAACATTTTAATTTTGAGATAAAGGTCTGAGGCACTCAGGAGGATGAAGATTAAAAAGCCTTTATTAATCCATGGCTAGTATAAAAATAAAAACATGCCTACGCGTTTCAGCCAACAAGGCTTTCGTCAGGGCTTGAAGTCCCTTCAAGCCCTGATGAAAGCCTTGTTGGCTGAAACGCGTAGGCATGTTTTTATTTTTATACTAGCCATGGATTAATAAAGGCTTTTTAATCTTCATCCTCCTGAGTGCCTCAGACCTTTATCTCAAAATATATGTGGATCCCTTGACTGAAGAGCACCGGAGGTATATATATATATATTTTTATACCCAAGAAGCACTCTCAGCATTCTCCTGCCTACTGAACATTTTAACTTGAGTCGGACCATTTATCTTTGTATATAGTTGTTTAAATAAAGCTTAATGTAGAATGAGTTACACCTTCAGTATGATGCATCAGAAAAAAACAATCTGAGTTATATCAAATCTGATCCCAAACTGAAAACGGAATATCACTCCCATTTTAAAGATAGCAATCTGTCAGAAGCATAATATAAGCACATGGCTGTAAACATGACACCGTTTACTTAATTTACTGTGTTGATGCTCCTTGCGAATTTCGTCCATTGTCGTCTAATTGACCTTTCGCAAAGACCCGCCCACCTTAGTTACTGTCGCTATGCCCGACAAGCTACGCTGCTCTCACGCCACACCGTGTTCTCGCGCAGTGATAAATACATCGCGGAGCAGAGAGGAGACTGACAACACGCTGACAGACAGGACAGACCAGGTTACTTTTTGGTTACTTTTGATATTAAACATATTAAACAAAGTCTCACCTTTCAAATTTGGTCATTCTTTAAAAGAAATTGAAACGATACATACCGTTTTGTGGCTCTTAAATGTGTCTGACAGATCGCTGTAGAGCATCAGTTAAATCTGCTCGTGAACCGATCATCTCTTCCTTCTAGTTCATTTATACCATCAAATAAACATAAATGAACATAAGAAGGAATGTTGTTTTAAACCACGGAAAGGCGTCAGTACATTCCGTTTTTCAAGTTAAAATCCTCCCATGTTAATCTGCTATCTCTCCTGCCTGCTTTGTCGGACAAAATGGCGGATGGCGGATTATGATTGGTTAGATCGCATGTCAATCAAGCTCCCTGCGAAGGGTCAATTCAGTCCATCACATGATACGTCTGTGTGGACTAAATTAGCCATTCTAAAGTTGAGTATAACATCCGCATACATTGAAGAACGATACAACGTCTACGTTTAAGAAATGAATCACTTAACTTTACTCAGAACACACCGTCAAGGTTCACATGCCAAGTTTGCATTGCATGTTATTCAAGGGCGAAGCAAAGCAACAGACTAACGTTACATAAGAAGGCAACCGTGCCTACACACAACATTAAGTACGCGCATCAAGGATTTATAGTTAAACACATACCATCATTCAGAAAAATTCTAAGCTTCGGCTCTGTAACACGAACAAACTTTTGTTCAGTCTTGAATCTGACTTTTATCAGCATCCTCTTGGGTTAGTCCTGTAGAGCAAATCAAATGATACACAATTAGGCGATGTGTTTGTAAGCCTATGCCTCACGTTGACCTTACGTGACATCTTGCAACCATGAAAAATGGTTTACTTTAACGTTATCAACGGACACCTCTTATTATTTCGGCAGCCCGTTTGCTTTTGAAATAAGTTCCGTCACACTAAAGAGTATAGAAAGTTAGTAACCAGTGTTGGGTATAGTTACTTTGGAAAGTAGTTAATTAGGTTACAACGTTACCATCAATTAAAAGTAATCAGTTACGTTACAGCGTTATCTATTCATAAAAGTAACGCGTTAGAGTACTCATGCGTTACCAAAAATTAAAAGCCGTTTACAGCGGCTCACACATGACAGACACAGCCCCTTTAAATGCACCTAGAAGTCGTGACTCCTGACAATGAATAACGTCAGTCATCCGACTAAATTAACACTGCAGGATAACAATAACAGGAAAGACAGTCAGCAATAGGCTATTCCACATGGCGTTTTATTTATTTATTTATTTATTATCACAGAACATATTAATCAAAATTCGCACCTACCCAGCCCGGGTAGCCTAGGCTACTGTATATGAACACCATACAAGATAACTCCTGATTTTTTCTTTAAATCTAATGCAGTTATCAAAGTGTATCAAGTGTGCTTACTTGTAAACACAACCTGAGGTAAACAGGCTTGCAGATTTAAATCCATTTAGAAATGAACAACCAGTCAACGATCTAACCGAAATTAACAGCTGCCTGTCAAACAAAAATGATTACAAACCGAATTAAATTTTTGGCGGTCGACAGAAGCTTTTCACCAACGCAGAGTGTGCATTTTCTTTTCCTTTTCGTTGACAAATTGAACATGATGTGCGTACTTCCATAATCCAAACGCTGTCTTCTCTGCCATCTTGCCGGGAGTTTAAAAAAAAAAAAAAAAAAAAAAAAAAACCACACAAACACACACAGGGTCAGACTCAGGCGCATGCAGGGCACAGACGTATCACAGCCATTGACTTTACGATCACAGCGCTTCGGCTCCGCTGATATACCCGCAGGTGGCAAAGTAGACCTAAGCCTACTGTCTGACAAAAAGCAGGCTGCAGTCGGGATTTTCCTTTCCTTAAAATAACGGATTACTTTTAAAAAAAAATAACGAATTTACTGATTACTTAACGCAAGAAACTAACGCGTTAAGTTACACATTTCACGAAAAAGGTAATTAGAGTACTCTAACGCGTTACTTTGTAACGCGTTACCCACAACACTGTTAGTAACGTTTGCTAACATTCGCGCCTAAAATAGGTGCTAGTTAACGTTATCATGGACTAGCCAAGCTAGTGCTAGCTAACTATTTTAAGCGCGAACAAAAGCAACAAAACCTAAGAACTAAATTATTAACAACGTAATCCAACCTATGTCATTTTTTAAAATAAATCATGCCTTGTGGTCAATTTTCCAAACAACAATTGGCTTACACAAAATATTTTCATCAAACTCACCATAAATCCCGTGCAACTGTGACTCCGTGGCAAACAGAAAATCCAGCAGGAAAATTTGAAATCAGTAGAGTCGTCGCGCAGAGCCGTTGGCCGTTTTTGGAGGGGTGGTTACCAACATACTTTCTTCAGAGCAAAGTGGCTGGTACTCTGATGATCGACTCTTACTCTTTGGGTTATTTTACACTTGCATGATTAAAAGAAACTCTTTAAGTGCATATGTAATTTTACACTCCAAATTTTACACTGCTGATTTTACTGTGTACCAGCTTTCCTCCACTCGACTCGCCTTTGTTTGGTTTTCCCCTGTGTAAAAGTTGTACCTGTACCTGCTTCCAGGTACTTTTTTTCATATCACCTCCGGCGAGGTTCTAAGCGAGCTGAGGTGATACTAAAATGTGACGTGAAAACACGGCAGACTGCTGATTGGTCAGAGAGATTCGTCACTATTCACCACATCATCATTGCATGCGCCAGACGGATTATCCTGAATAAAAAAACAGCAAAAACATCCAAAAACAGCATACACTCAATTTCCTCCATTGTCCTGTGTGTGTGGGTAGCGGGTGTGTTTCGCATAGAAGATTAAGTCACGGCAGTTTCCTGCGGCGTCACTATGACGACCAGGTACTATTGTGGAGGTACTATCTGCAATGGAAAACGGAGCAAAAAGCCGAGCCGAGCCGAGCCGAGACGAGGCGAGTCAAGACGAGTTGAGCTGGTACTGGTAATGGAAAAGCGCCATAAAGCTGCGGCTGGAAGTCAAGTTGTAGTTTTTGTGTTTCGCTTTTTTTCTGTTCTTTGTCCTTCGGTGATTCTGCTTGTTATCATCAGCTGTCTTCAATCATCACTCAATTAATCATTAATTATCTCATGAATTTCAACACTGATTCAGTGTTACATTTAACAACCTGTAGTGTGCATACTTAGTTTTTATTTGATCTGGGCTAACCCATGTGGGGCCTACATAGAAACTGAGGACAAAACTGGCCGGGCCCCAGTTAGGTAGACCAGGTCAAACCCATGTGGGCCGCACATGTCTGTTCTGGCTGGTAGTGCTTTTCCACTCATGCTGTACAAAGAAGAACACTGTACAAAGTGGTTAAGGTAAGTCCACCTAATATAAAGTTTGACCAGTTATCACGTATCCATACATGGTTGAAAAAATATTGCAGAAAGAAAATAAAATTTTCACAAATAATCAGTAATACCACCATTAAACAGAGTAGATATCATTTTTATTTAAAAAAAAGGCCAAACACCTCATGACATTTTTTGTAAATACATATTCAGATATAGCAGAAGAGCAGAAGGTAGCAGGAGACACAGTAATGATTATTGAATAAACTTTTGTGTCTTGCTTCATCTGTCCAGAAACGAATTCAACAAGTTTTAATATAAGAAGGAAAGGGAATTGAAATGTACTGCTCATGCTCTTGACGATTATGGCAATTAAACAGACAGCTCATCTCTTACTTTTGCAGAAAAGTTATTATCTACAGCAAGGGTCACCAGACTCTGTCCTGGAGGGCCGCTCTCCTACAGAGTTTAGCTTCAACCAGCTCAAACACACCTGCTTGAAGTTTTGTGTATGCCTAGTGCAGGGGTAGGGAAGTTCGGTCCTAGAGAGCCGCTGCCCTGCAGAGTTTAGCTCCAACCCTAATCAAACACACATGAACAATCTCATCAAGATGTTCAAGGAATTCTCAAAGCAGGACTCGCTTGCTGCATCCTGCGGTGGACATCCAACTGTAAAGACAGAAGCCACGTCTGTGACCAATAGGTAGGGTAGGATAGGTTTTAGGTGGGTTTCAATATGTAGGTAGAAGAATGGAGAGGATAGAATAAAGAATGAGGATATTTTAGGAAAAGTTTTAATGGACAGACAAATATATAGAGCACTAATTGCGTTTATATATGATTCAGGCAGGCCTGGGGTGGGTAATCGGGAGAATCGGGAGAATTCTCGGTGGGCCGCTTCATATTTGTCACGTTAGTTACATTAGGCTACATTAGGCATCTCGATCTGATTTCGAGATCGCCCAAAACGTCCGGGATTCGGCTTTTGCGTTCTACAGTCGCCATTCATCATGTTTACTGTGGTGGTAAGCAGGACGTGGCTGAGGGGCGCGGGAGAACGGCGCGAGGCCGGTGGCGTGATTACTGATGAGCGAGACCTGCGAGACGCATCAGTCTTGCATCTCACGGAGGAGCGGGTATTTTCTTAGCAGTGTTAAAACGCACATCAACCAATCACTTGTTTAACGTTCATGTAAACACTACATTCAGATTCACCAATCGGAATGAATTCAGTTAGACTGAAACAAAAGGTGAGCATGTAAACAATGAATGGCGACCGCAGAAAGCAAAAGCTGAATCCCGGACATTTTGGACGATCTCGACGGCCGGACATGTCCGGGAAAAAGTGTATGGTAACCCCTACTACTCAGCTTTCTTCGTCCATGTTTTCTGCAGGTTTCTGCCGGTGAAATCAAACGTACTCGCACTGATCTGTGATAGGTCTGTTAGCGCATTAGCTCCAACCCCCTATGGGTGGGTTTGAAAGGGTGGGAACTAGTGCTTGTAGTCTTAACAGAAATCCCCCCCCCCCCCCTTACACTTCCTCCTACAATGACGCAAAATTACGATTTTTGCGTCATTGTAGGAGGAAGTGTAAAGAGGTAAATACAGATTTCTCTCGTCTCAGGGGAAAATGAGAAAATGTTATACGACCATTCAATAGTATGACTGGGTTTCTAACATTGCAAAGCTTAATGCAAATGGGTGGAGTGTTCCTTTAAAGGTGCATTGCGCGAGAGTCTGAGTTTTCGCAGAACTACGCCCCCTCTGGCGGCAAGCGAAACTGCAACCAGAGGTGTGCACGCTCACGGACCACACGCACACGCACGCTTGCACGAGCTCGAGCTGGTCATAACCCAAGGAGCATCAGCCGCACAAATCTTTTGTTTACAATCATAATGTCTTCAGAGGTAATAAAGTTTTAAATCTGCAAGTAATTTAAAATATGTGAAAGGAAAGGCAATTGAGTAAATAACACACTTATGTGTGAGGGAAAAAATGGGGGTAGTAGAAAACTTCGTTTTTTATTCCCATCTATCTCCATGTTGAACTGTGTTATGTGTTTACTGTATCCACTTATGACTATTATTATGGAAACACGTTCATGAACAATATAAGTTATAACTTTGTAAAAGCTCAAAATTGTAATCATGATACCATACCATACAGTCGGTCAACAAAGTACACCCAAATGTCTCAAGGTAATAAACAATCAAGTGGCACTATGACGTTACCATAAAAGCCAAACAGGCTAATCCGCCGAAGATTTGCGGGGGTTTAGCCTGTTTTATTGATCAGCTAAGTAGCATATTCCAATAGCAATACATCGTAATTAAGCAGTAATTTGCTCAAAATTTGTGTCTAAGTATCTAACTTATATATCAGCATTTTATATCACAATCATTCTGAACCTGATCACTGACAATGGTAAGTTAGTAAAACCTATTCCGATTGTACATTTATCTAGCTTACGCTAAAGCATTACACATTTTATGGATCGTCATTTATTGTCATTATTGGCCGTATCAGACATTAGAGAATGGGATATATCTTACCTTTTTATCAAGAAAAAAGCCAACTGAGGATCCCGTTTGAGCCCTAGAGCAGACCGGAGATCTCTCCATTTGTTGAAAGCCTTCCCTATGTTTACTCTCGTCTTACCCCGACGCCTGTCTGACTCCAGTTTGGACCTTTTGGTTGCACTAGACAAAAGTTCTCTTTTTTTTTTTATCTTACGTGGAGTTTGCGTTGGTGTTTGAAATGAACTACAAGCCGGTCTCTTAGAATCCATTTTCTACGGAGAATGGCGGCGTCGGCGCATACACAATCACAAACCTGCCAGACATATGAGCGTGCCGTGAACGCGCATGACGTCACGCCCAGTCTCAGATTCCGACCCGAATCCCTCTTATTTATTTTACTGTACAGGATTATAGAGGCAATCGCAGTGATCAGAGAAGGGCTCAGTCAGCCCATCAGGCAATTGTTTAAGCATGTATGGGTTAGAAAACGGGTATTTTTAACATGAAAAGTTGCGCAATGCACCTTTAAGTATCTAATTAACTCCACAACTGCTTCAGTGTTACTTTTAACACCCTGCTGGTAATTCCCATATGAACACCGGGGAATTTACTGTGAGTAATCATGAAGACCTTGATGACGTTGTTCAGGTGTGTTTGATTAGGGTTGGAGCTAAACTCTGCAGGACAGCTTGCTCTCCAGGAACAAATTTGGTGACCCTGATCTACCGGATTACCTACAACAAACTAGAAAGGAAAATAAAGGAAAAATAAATGATTGAACTAAAGGAAATTTCAAATCATAATATTTGGATAAATTTTTTATTACATAGTTTTGTGTATATATGAAATCATTCTTTAAACAAGTTCTGATCAGAGACTAGAGTGCCAACAGTGACTGCTCAACTAGCATCTTCACTAGTAGCAGATCCAACAACAGCTCCAACAACACCTCCACCAACAACTCCAACAACAGCTCCACCAACAGCTCCAACAGCAGCTGCTACACCAGTTCCAACAGCAGCTCCAGTAGCAACAGCAGCTCCAGTAGCAACAGCAGCTCCAGTAGCAACAGCAGCTCCAGTAGCAACAGCTCCAGTAGCAACAGCTCCAACAGCTGCTCCAGCAGCAGCTTGAGCAGAAGCTGCTGCACCAGCTCCAGCAGCAAGAGATTTAACACCAGCTAAAAGAGCATTTGTAATAATAGAACCTGCAAGAGTACTTCCTCCACCACTAGCAGTTGCTATTAAAGCTCCAACACCAGCTCCAACTCCAGTTAAAACAACAGCTCCAGCAAACATTCCACCAAGAACAAAAGCTGACATGCAAAAATGACGCTTGTACTTGGAAATAAAAGGTAAAAATCCACTCTGGCTTGTTGTATGTCTTTCTAATTTCGACTGTAACTCTGCTCTGATTGTCTCCTCTTTCTCTTTTAGCATTCTCTCAATCCGCTCTTGTATGCGTTCCTCTTGTTTTCTCTGTTCTTCCTCACTGGGTCTCTCTGCTTTAAGTCTTTCATATTCAGCTTTCATCTCTGCTCTGATTCTCTCCTCTGTCTCCTTTCTCACTCTCTCAATCTCCTCTTGTACTTGCTTCTCCACTTGTTGTTTTCTCTTCTTTTCCTCTCTCTTTCTCTGCTCTTCTTCCTCTCGCCTGAATCTCTCAGCATCTTCATACATCTCATTACTGTAATGTCCTCCTCCGTTCTGCTCTATCATTGTGTCAATCTTCTTCAGTAGATCATTCACCTGATCTCTGTTATTCACATCTTTATTGTTGAAGATGTGAAATCTGCCTCCACACTGATCAACTAGACGTCTTAATGCACTATTCTCCTCAACCAGTTCCTCTACTGTCTGTTCTTCTAGCAGATCTCCATGAGTGAAGAGAATGGTGGAGTATTTTAACACCTCCTGACCAAACATCATCTCAATCATCTGAGGAATCTGCTGCTCATGTTCAGTGAATCTGTCAATTACTCTGAACACAATGATAAAAGCATGCGGTCCAGGACTGGATATATAAACACTTTTCGCTATTTCCACCATTATCTCCTCAGGTTTGATAGAAGTGTCAAAGAATCCAGGAGTATCAACTATAGACACAGATCTTTCTGAAACAGTGGTGTGTTTCTCTGAACATTCACTGGTTACTGAACTTGTACCCCTCACAGATTTAAACACTTTCTGTCCTAGTATTGTGTTTCCAGATGCACTCTTCCCAACTCCACTTTTACCCAGCAGAACAATCCGTCTGGATGAGAGACTGTCAGCAGGAATATTCTGGATGGTGATGGGAATCCTTTTCTGTGTTTTTTTTGACACTGTATACAAAAAAAAAAAAAACAAAAAAAAAAAAACAATTATATATATACAAATATAAATATAAAAAAAAACCCCACCTACAACAAATTATGTGTTTTAGTAGACACTGTTTCAAAAACCACAAACTCAGATAAAAAGCCAAGTGTCAAATGTCCCAACCAAAGGGAACACAGATCACCATAATGGTGACCAACCATTTTCAATAAAACATCAACATCTAGACCTCTGTTAATTCTCCCAAAGAAATTTAGCTAAGATCTTCACAAATTTATCGTCTTATTTTATTTGCAGTTGATTTCAGGCTGTGTGGTTTTAAGTCAGTTTTAGTTGAACCAACATCCCATTGTAACATTGATTCAACGCCATTACCATTGATTTTTTAGACGGCAGTGTTTCGTTTCAGGTCAACATTATGGTGATCAGTGTTTGCTTTAGTTGACTCTTGACCCTTTTCATTTTTTTTTTTTTTTTTTGTAAATTTTTCTCTGGTTGTCCCAACATTGTATTCATATAACATATTTGTTACTGCAAGTAAAATGATTCACTGATGTCATTCAGAGTCTAAATACTTGCCTATATGCTAATATCTCATTTTAGTATTGGAGACAGTATCCCAGAAACTCTACAGTTCCAGATCCAACAACAACATGAATAATTTTGAAAATACTTTGTACATATGAGCTATTGTGCTTAGACACACAGACATCAAGAATCAGCATATGAATCTCAACAATGGTGACAATAAACACATCTGTATACTCATTGAACACTTTTTTGTCCAACTGTTAAGTAGTAAGAAGTTATTGTTATTGTTCAAATTAAGTGTAACTGAAATATTGCAAATATCATAAAATATCTTTATTTTATAAAAATAAAGTATAGATGTCCACAGTGGTCTGAAAGTCCCAAGTCCTGCAGTATTTTTATTTTATTTTGAGTATGATTGACAAAAATAGGTTGCTGTAAGCTATCTTGGCATGTTCCCAAAATTGTGACTAGGTTGCTGTAAAATGCCAATTGCTTTTCTATCTAGAATTTATTATTATGAACATCACCTTTGGGTCACATCACCATACTGATTTTGACCCCCACCCCCACTTTTTCAATGGCAATTTTTAATTTCAAAGTGCAATAAAGTGTAATGGCTCGAAGTCAGTAGTTCTTGCATTTCTCTTTTTTTTCTGTTCTTGTTGTTTCTCTTTCCTTAAATGATTCTGCTTATTAACATCAGTTTTTTTCAATAATGCTCAATCATCACTTAATCAATCACTTAATTATCTCATTAACTTCAACACTGCTTCAGTGTTAATTTTAAAGTCCATCTGAAATCAAAATGGACCCTATTTACTTTGTTAGCGAATATTACTAGTCTTGTGGAGAACAATTAATCCGTGCAAGTTAACCCCCTGGGGTCGGCGGTATCGCCGGCGATACCAGCTCGCTTTTTTTTTTCAGTTCAAAAGAGATTAATTTTGCTCTGTTCACTTTGATATTACAAACATGTAATACATCAATCGATTCTGTTAAGTGTGTATTATTTTTGTGTATACTCACAATAAAAACAAAGTGTTGTGCTTTTTGCCAAATAAAGAAAAATAAACATGATGTGAGTTCTGCTTTCTCTCTGTCAGTGTAGTCCATTCTGAAACGCGTCCGAAAATGAAAAATAACTCAGCGAATACTCAGTCAAACAGACATACAGACACACAGGCATGAAGCTTGAATTTTCTTCTTTTAAATTAAGTAATTTATATAAAAAACAAATATTCTCTGTTCATGTAATCTGTACGAAAAGAGCAAGATGTCAGTCGTTCTCATCTTATCTAATTATTTTTAATGTGACCCCGTCCACGGAGAGCGCACGCTATTCAAACGCAAATGACTGAGGCAATCGATGCAAACTGTGAGCGCCCCCATATCAGCTCGAGAAAACGCAAGTTTAATCAGATCTATATTATATATATATAAATATATATAAAATACTATTTTTGTCAAAAATAAAGTCAGCAACTAAGATGTTAGCTGTTCCAATGTTGGCTATATTCTAATGAATAGATATGTTAAAATGTAGGCCTATAATAATTTTTTTACAAAGAAAGAGTACACTGTAAAAAATTATGCAGGAGGGTGTTAAATTCAACCTGTGCAAATCATATATATTTTACTTAAGTATATTAGTTAGCAAGAAAAATATATTAAAATGGGTACATTCTAACTACACTACCTATTTTTTAACAGTAATATCGGCAACCTTAAAATAATGAGTAAAACATACCCCAATTTATTGGTTCAGTGGTCGCAAATTGCACATGCGCCAACTTCAACGTCCAGGCGGGAATCACGGAATTCAAATTCAACGTCTTCTAGCGGGACCACGAAGCTTTGAGCTCAAGGTAAGTTTTGTTTGTTATTGTTGTTGTTTATCGTGTTGATATAACATAACGCATATGTTAACTTATTTAATGGTAAGATTTACTGTAGCCTACCAAAAGATTTGTAATGTGCTCGCTTCTGTTATCTTGTCGGCGCGGCGCCACAACCATAGCTGAGGATGGTCGATTTCGCGTAGTTCCAGGGTCATATAACTGTTACACCTGCAAATGCGAGTAAAAATCTACATTCATGAGTATATTATTAGTGTTATGTACATGGCTAAAATTAGTGAACAAAGAGCAGCGCGCATTGCATCTGTGTGTTTGACAGAGAGAGACGTTGACGAGTTGACGTCCTGATGACAGGGTAACGTAAGGCGATCAAGGCAGAGTAAAACTGTTTGTGGTTTGCTGGATAATTAATTTTAAGGTTTCCTTGCATTTATATGATGATCTCTGTGTTAGAAGGGATCAAATCATAATGTACTTTTATTATTGTTATTTTTTACGGAGATATGATAATTGTGTGCATTTATGTTGGGTTCTTTCACTTATGTCAAAAACGGTTTTGTGTTAATAATAGGCATTATTTTACAAACTACTTAATATAGTTATTTTAATATATTTGGGCAATTTGTGCATGTTTTCGCTTGGGTTCGCAATGTGCTTAATTCGTTATCCATATCCTCATTTAACGTACACAAAATTGTTCACATATTATGCTAGCATATCACCTAGCTTTACCTGCTGCTCTCCTCTTTTGATTTTGCATCATGCAGATGTAATTATGCATCATGCAATAGCAGTGTTGTTGTTGTTTTTTTAAGCAAGATGCAGCTTACAGTGATTTAAGCCTAAATGCAGTTAATTTATGTCTGGATTAAATCTATAATCAAAAATGTATAATTAAAACATTTCTTACTTTCTTTTTCTTCCACAGAAAGATCTTTATGAAAACATTTGAAGACCGTGCAAGAAGAAAGTTCAGCCACAGACTGTTTCATCCATCCCATGAAGGCGTTTATTTTGAATGGGAAGTGTTGAAGAAGTTTTATAACGTAAGTGGTAAAACTTTACAATAAGGTTTCATTTGTTAACATTAGTTAATGCATTAATTAAGATGGACTATTAATGAGCAATACAGTATTAATCTTTACTAATCTACAGTCGTTCATTGTTCATATTAGTTCACAGTGCATTATAATGTTAACAACTTTTTATAATAATAATTAATTGATAAATGCTGAAATTAACATGAACTAAGATTAATAAATGCTGTAGAAGTGTTGTTCATTCTTCGTTCATGTTAACTAAAGTAGTTAAAGTGATAGTTCACCCAAAAATTAAAGTTGTCATTAATTACTCGCCTTCATGTCGTTTCAAACCTGTAAGACCTTCTTTTATCTTCAGAACACAAATAAAGATATTTTTAATGAAATCTGAGAGATTTCTCTCCCTCCATTGAGTCTACAACCACTCCATTGACTCTTCAAAAAGTTCATGAAGATATTGTTAAACGAATCCATATGAATGTCGTGGTTTAGTTCAAATTTTCTGAAGAGAGACGATCCTTTTTATGATAAACATATTAAATTTAGGCTTTTATTCACATAAACATTGTTCAGCGAACAAATAGAAGCTCATTGGTTCTTGCTTAAGCTCAAACGTGTACGAGAATGAACCTCATTGATTCTCGCACATCAAGGGAACATGTTTGAGCTTCCGTTTACCACAACTGATGTTGAGTTGATGAATGTTTATATGTGAATAAAAGACTACATTTAATCTGTTCATCATATAAAGTGATTGTCTTTCTTCAGAACATTTGCGCTAAACCACTTAATTCATAAGGATTAGTTTTACGATCTCTTTATGAACTTTTTGAAGCTTCAAAGTGGTACAGTAGTTGTGTAGACTGCAAATGGAGGGTCAGAAATCTCTCAGATTTCATCAAAAAGATCTTTATTTGTGAACGTAAGTCTTACGGTTTGGAACGACATGAAGGTAGCCTAAATGATGACAGAATTTAAAAGTTTTGGGTGAATAACCATTTAACTAATGAAACCTTATTGTAAAGTGTTATCACGTGAGTGAAATTAAGTTGTATGTTGCTTAAAATTGGTGATGAATAATGGTTATTTTTTTACCTACATTAATTTGTGTTAAATTTATAACAAATTTAATGTTTGTTATCCATATTACATGTCAGTCCATTAAGGTAAATGAGATCTGTTTGAAATAACAAAATGTGAGAGAGATTTAAGACTGTTGCTTTTAATGTATATTCTGACTTCCCATTATTTTTAAATGGAAAGTGTTGAAGAAGTTGTATGTTATATGAATGTAAGAGAGCTCTTTTGTAGTTCCTTTGTTAGTTTGAAATGTTAGTTTTTTGGTCAATAAAAAAGTAATAGATGAAATATCCTGTGTCTGGCCATTTTTAGGTAAATTTAACCATCTCTGAATAAGTAATGTTTAATTATTTCTATTGACTTATTATTATTATTAATACAAATTTAGTAGATGGACTTTTGCCTGCTAACAATAGAGTAATTATTACTCAGTAATTAGTTGTGTAATGTATTGAGAATTATTAGGTAGACTTTACCTAATTTTGTTTAGTATGTCATAGCCATTAAATGTAGGTACTCTTTATTCAAAAATTTGGGTTGAAATCTACCCAAACAAAGTGAGTGCAAATTTTTACCTCAATTTTATTGGGTAGATTCTATAGGTTTATTTTTACAGTGTACACTTGAAATATTGTTGGAATTGTAATTATTTTTGTAATTGTAACCTTTTTAATAAAATAGCTAAACATATTTACAAGATAGATGTAAGCAAAATCTTAAATGGTCAATATAAGTCTTTTTCTAAATATATATTTTGTCCTTGCACTGGCTCAGTCAGTGTCACACCTGAATAAATGGCTCATTATGCAAGACATTACGCATAATGGCTGGGACATTGTATTCTCAGGTGTAAACCACTCCTCCTTCACGCCCTCCTCACATATTGGCTTTCCAAGCAAAACCTGTCTTACACAATTTAAATCAATGTATTGTTTTATGTGAACGATAAAGCAAGACTATTTTCACATAATTTTGAAGCCAGAACTCGAAGCGACAACATCCATTAGTCAAAAGTCTTGTGGACACATATTTAGTACGTGTTTTGTGGTCTTATTTCAGCAACTTTCATTTTTATTTTTTTCAATAACCACGCATAAACATTATTCTCTTAAAAATACAAACATCTACATACATGTTGCTCGCATGTTATGGTAGCCCTGTTTGTGCTTTATAGAGTGAATTTACACCTTTGCCATTATCATGTTTATAAATAACTGAAAAAAGCACAAATGTCAGGGCATGTCAAAACATCCCAAGGGCAAACACCTTAGACCCCAGAGGGTTAATGCACAGAAAAAAAATTGTTTGACGTGGTAATCTTTAATCAAAATCTGAAAAGTTACTTCCGGTCTGGAATGGCGTTCCTTCTCTGATGATGTAGGTTTGACGGCTTAGGTTGGGAAACGCTATATTTGCGTAAAAATATTTGCGTTCTCTCGCAAAACTTTGCGCTCCCTCGCAAATCTTTTGCGTTCTCTTGCAAAACCTGTTGTGAGTTTGGACAATCACTTCCTGTTTAATGTCCCGCTGGCAGTGTTTCAGAGCTCCATATACGTTAACAATGAACCGAGTCATAGAGTTTGATTTTTGGCGTACAAATATATAGAAATAGCTTTTGCATGATAATTCCTAACTGAATTTGATGGCATTACACTGTATAACAGTGTGAAGTTATTTCATCAATAACCTAATCAATCATTTTCATCAATTTCCTAATAACAGTGAAGTTATTGATTTTGTTTCTTAATAAATAATCATAAAAAGTATTAATTGTTATCAAACTAAGTGTTGTTGTGTAACCAGTAGGAGACCAGTGATGTGTGAACTGAATTTGGTGACAGTACAGTGTGTTACAGTGAAGTTATTGAATATTTTTCATAATGTAAAATGTGCAAAAGGGTTTTAGGTTTTGCACTTTGCCGACGATCCCTTTGGACTTGTATCTCTGCCGCCTGCTCATAGAGATCAATTTATGAAGCTCGTTTTTTAGTAAATTTGGGTTGTAGCTCGTTGTCTACGTTACTATGATTGGAAAGAGGTGTCATTTGTTTAGATCAAGAGTTATTGATCTGGGATATTTGAATCTGTGAATCCAACTTTTCTGAACTCCTTCAATTAAAGCCCATGTTGCAGGTTTTTTTTTTTTTTTTTATTAATATAACCTTGTATGAAAATACCATATGAAAAGTAAATGCAGGATTAAAAATTGTTTTGCAAGACATAAGGGCACACATTTAATAGAAAACGTGACAGTTTCCTTGACCGTGTTGAAAAAAAGCTTTTTTTCACCATCGCGTCATATGACGTCACATGAGGTAGTCGTTTGGCTCTGCGTTCACGCTCAGTGCAGAGATAGGTTGGTATTCAGTTGGAGCGGTCGTGATTCAGTGTGTTTTCTGTGCTTATTGTATTTCAGTTAATCATCGTCATGGTAAATGATTGTGAATTATGGCCTGTCAGGACATCGAGTCCACAGGTTTCCGAATAAGAAAAAGGACGGTGCAATCTTCCGTGCCAGTGTGCGTTTTGTGCCGGGTAAGAGACGGGACTTCACTTCTGCTTCTGCTTTGAAAAACGCGGTAGTGTGGACCGAATGATTATAATCCCGGCGATATGTGCACACTGTCCCGGCTCCTTCATCGGGTCGCCCGGTGACGGTCCGCCGTCAGCATGTGGTTCGGCCGCCAGCGGGAAACATGAAGCTCACAGATCTGTCAGAGATCACTTACTGTACATCTGTTTTACAAAATGTGCCTTGTCTTAATTTAATTCATTAACATATCCTACATAAACTTGTAATGTAATGCATTTATGTGTTTGTTATTAGTCTGCAGCCGACACTATTATTATAAATATAATATATTATGTTCTATAATTCATTTTCAATCTGTACAAACCGACTTTAATGTTTGTGTTGGCTGTTTCTACATATAAAGTTTTTATACAGTAAGACAGTTGTGATTGTGATCATTTTTTTTATTCATCGTCACCAAATGGGTCAATTCAAAGCCTTTATAAAGTCCCTCTTCCTCTGGAAACTGTCTCCTAATGGCTGACACACACAACACATGCAGGTAAGGGTCTAAGTACTAGCTTTGCTATTGCCTGATACATGATGATAATAATCTGTACAGTATTGTGATCTGAGCATAGTGTTATACATATCGTCGGCTAACGTGAATACATCTATAAGCTAACACTGTTCTCTCGCCCTGTTCTCCTCACCACAACTCACCGTTGTTCTGTCTAACCCTGGCCTGTCCTGCTCACTTGGCTTCATATCAGGCTCATAATTATATGATATCATCATATATATCAATTATATATGAATTATATATCATACGAGTAAACATTTAGGCTACAATTCCCCCAGCTTTCCGAGCTGTCATTGCGATCCATTGCTTTCCTATTGTTTACTTTGACCGCTATACCTCATGTTACGTCACTTCAGGTTCGGCGGTTTAAGCGATTTTCAAATGCGGAAGTAAAAATTTCTCACAAAAACGACTCCAGAAGCCTAAATAGCGTTTTATAAGTATATGTTTATATTTAAATCTATGTTAAATATATGTTTATATTTAAATCTTATATTAGAGTCCAAGTTCAAACTCTATGACTCGGTCCATTGTTAACGTACGGAGCTCAAAGTGAATTAAACAGGAAGTGTTTGTCCGAGCTCACAACAGGTTTTGGGAGAGAATGCAAATATCCTTGCGAGACAATGCAAAAGTTTTGTGAGGAAACGCAAAGTTTCTCAGAGAACGCAAAAGATGTGAAAAATATTTTTTCTCCCATACCAAATTTTTTCCACCATCTCCCTTTGGGGCTCCGTAGCAAACAGATATTGTGGCAAGAACAACAAATGAATGAATGAATTAATGTATAAATAGGAAAGTTAACTTGATTCCTACTCTACTTATATGATCCAGAACATTCACATTAAATCTAGTTAAATATACTTACGATTCTCGAAGTTCCTCTGGAAAACTTTAGATATCAGAGAATTCACTTGGAGACTAGGTCCTTTTTTGTTGTTGATCACATGGAATCTGCCCTCATATTTCTGAATGAGTTTCTTCAAGCTTTCAATTTCCTTTATGCTCTTGTTTTCATCTCCCAGTTCATCTGTAAAGAGAATCCAGGCGTTCTGCATGCCTGTTTCTCCCAGCAGCTCCTCAATCTTCTCCACAGTTTCTTGTTCTTCCTCAGTGAATTCGTCTGGCCGGAGAACGATGAGAAACGCACACAGACCTGATTCACATTTTTGCAGAACTTTTTCATATTTCCTCAGCTCTTTCTCACTCTCTGTACCAGAAAAACCTGGTGTGTCATAAACAGTGATTGGTAATCCACAAACAGCACCGACTTCAGCAGCAACATCTCGAGTGACTGAAGTGGAGCTTTTCTTTGTTGTGAAAGCTTCTCGTCCCAGTATTGTGTTTCCTGATGCACTTTTCCCAACTCCTGCTTTTCCCAGCAAGACCAAATTTAAATGCAGATTTGGCATGACGTTTGTCTTCTCCATTTTATTTTGTAACCTATAAATAAATAAAAATCAACATGGTGTAAGAGGAAACAATTTACATGAAATAATTTACCATCGGAAACGTTCCGTTTCAAAATGTTCTGTCCAAAATATCAGTAAAGCCTACTAGATCATTTTGTTGTTACTTTAAAATTGGAGTATATTTTTAAATCTGTAATTTTACTTGTAACCAAGTACATATTTAGCTATTTGTAAAATCACATTGTGTTACCGAGTACAATTTTATTTTATTTTCAAATTTTTAACCGGATTTTCGGTAGCCAATAAAAATATCCGATCGTAAATGGACTGATAAAAACCCTGCTATTTGGACTCAAAAAGGCCGCCACAGGTTTTGCTGATCATAATTGAAGGAGGCAAGGAGCTCAGGGTGATTAATGGACTGACAGTTTGGAGAAACAACAAGTAGTGTTGTTAAAATATCTATATTTTGATATTTTATATAAATGTCTGCTTATAATAAATCTGATTTGTTTTATATAAAATTAGCCCATGATTTACTCACCCTAGAGCCATCATGACATTCTTCTTTTTTAGACGAATATTTCAGAGTTATATAAAAACATGTCCTGGCTCTCCCAAGCTTGATAATGAGAGGGAATGGGTGTCTGTGAATGGGTGGCTTCTAAACTGAAGCGATGCATTTGTGTGAATGAAAAAATTCCATATTTAAAACTTTATCGACTAAAATAACATTTATATAGCACTATCTTAACTAGTGTTGACCTGATTTCCGCTTGTTCGGTTTGACATTAAGGTCTGTTTCTTGTGGCAGAAAATGCGTTCCTGAACTGAATGATATAAGAATCAGCAGAGGTGTAAAGTCCAGGGCTGCGTTCAGCGCCGACAAAACGTTGCACAACGTTTTTTAAACAGAAACGGTGATGCGTTGAACACACTGTTCTGATGACGCAAGAGTTGCAACTATGGCAGCTGAGAAGGCCATTCTTTGTGTTCTTTGTGAAGAATTTTCGGAGCCTGATGAAGTCGGTATAAATATGTGTTTAATACTACAAAATATGCCCGATGTTACAGTTACTGCACTTGCCGCCCAGAACAAAAGAGAACATCCCAATCGAGTGAAGGGATTGCTGAAACTGAAATGGAAGCACACATCTTACCTAATTCAGACTAAAACACATCTATTAGCCTCACATGCTGACTTTATTTGTAGTTCATACTGTTTTAATACCCTGTATTTTCTTTCTCATTTTTAGGAAAAGCACTTAATTACCATTGTTTATTTCTATACCAAATGTCATACACTTGCAATGAAGCTAAAAATATAAACAACTACATCATTATGTTGATATCCTGTATTTTTACAATAAAACGTACGACAAACATGTCTTCTAATATCCTCAGTTGTTGCGTATACCGAGCTGCATCGAACACATTTGTAAATTACTTTCCTTGAACCCATTGTGTGAGTTCACTTTAATACCACGTGCTTTATATACATGTTGCTGCTGATTGGACTGCAGTTCTGACACACCCACCAAACAAGAGAAAACGTATCTCAAACCCTGTTGCACACCGGTGCACGCCGTTTCCAGGAAACATGACGTTCAACCCGGAAACCGTAGCAAAACGTTGCGCACCGTTTTGAACTTGAACATGCCCCAGGTTCAGAAAGTAAAAGTCCTCCTCAGTATTTTGTTCCAATCAGATGGATTTGCTAATTCAGACAGGAGACAGAACTAATGGGCTTTATGCACAGCTGCACTAGCCTACTTCCTGAACTTCAGCCAGCTCTTTGTTTACTGTCTGCCATTATTGGACAAACTGATTAATCCAGGTGTGCCTGACCTCAGTAACAATAATCAGACACACCTGGATTAATCAGTTTGTCCAATAATGGCAGACAGGAAACAAGAGAGCTGGCCGGTAGTTCAGGAAGTAGTGCAGCTGTGCATAAAGCCCATTAGTGAAATCAGCTGACTGAGTCCATGGGTGGAATAAACATATGGCAGGATTTTTACTCTGTGACCTCTGGATTACCCACCTCTGCTAGGGAATACACAGCCATGGATATTGGATATATGTTATAGGGCTATACAGCCATCTACTGGTTACACAACAGTATTACAGATGATAAATGCTGCATGACTGAGGTAAATATTTAGCACTGTAAAATCCATTTAAACATTTATATAATTTGTTTGAAATAAATATTTTAAGTCTGCAACTTGTTACTGTATGTGGGAGTTCAAAGCAGTTTGTATTGTTAGATTATAATACATTTCCTCTCTCATTGTCCAGGGACTGGAGCAACTTTTCCATAAACAAAATTCTGATGCTGACATAGTGGATGGAGTGATCCCAGCAGGGTATGCGCAAAAAATATAATGAGCAAAAATTGCAGTTTATATGAGTTTATATTGCAGTTTTGCTAAATATTCCTTTTCCAAACTGCCTAAAAAACCACCTCATGTGAGCATAAAAACTTTTTTTGTGAAATTGACGTGTTTCCATTGGCAGTATTTTCAATTTGCAATTTCAATTTTCGCAATTTGAAGGGGAAATAGGCTACTGTCATTCACAAATACTCTTTGTTGTTTTGTGGGACAGTAAAGTGTCCATAATGAAGATCAGCTGGTAGAAAGCTGTGCAGGTAAACCTCAAGAGGCACACTAGCGACTGATGTGAAGACTATGGTCTTTAGCCTCCTTATTAGTGTGCCCGTCTCCCATGCTGTCGACCATAGTTTGAGTCCCGCTTGGAGTGGGGGTGGTTTGGACCGGATGAGTTACAAATGCACACTTCATAATCTCTGTCAAAGGTGCTACTGTAGCAGCAGTCAGAGAGCTTGAACATTTTAAATATGTGGCAGTATTACTGTAGCTTCACAGCGTGTTTTCAGAACGCATCTGGAATCAACATCTTAGACAAGTTTTTTTTATAGTTTTAAATAGTTTCAGTTTTTTAACACTATGACGTCATTAATCATCTCCAGCAGTAAAAGTCGTCATCTTTTGTGTTCATGTCCAGATAGTTTTATTTGTTTTGATGAGATTTTTGGGTGTACATTAGGGATTTTTCCATTTAGACCGGGCGGGTTGTGGTACTTGGTAGAATGAAGGCAAGTTCATTTCGATTTAAAATAAGGAATCGGGTGAAAACTGTTTGATATAAGTGAAAAAAAAATTAAAAATGCCTGCGTAGTTGGCCTGTGCAGGCCCTGAAACACATCTACTGAACCCTTATGTAACAGGAAGTACACACACACACACACACACACACACACACACACACACACGCACACACACACACACACACACACACACACACACACACACACACACACACACACTCCAGTTGAAGTCCCCACTGGGATAAAAAAAAACATGAACACACACACACACAGCAAAATTACAAATTCTAAAAGAAATACAATATAATTATTGTTCTTATGTTTAAATAGTTTATTTGAATCACACATGAATAATCTTTCTTCATCATTAAATGGTTGCATAACTGAATTTGCTAGACAAATGTATCAAAGTTTGAGGGACCTAGCACAAACAACCACTGATGCTCAAACAAAAAGTGTTACTTCTATCCCCGGTCTAAAGTGAACGGACGTGTATATCAACAACTGAATGTTTGCTTTTGAATTATAGTGACTCTTTGTCATAATAGCAAATGGATATGCACACAGACGCATACATACAAGCATACATACACACACATACATAAACATGCGCACACACATACATACGAACACAATGCACTAGACACTTTAAAAAATTGCTGCTACTATACTTATAACTTATTGAAATGATCATGTGCCGAACGTTTGTATTGTGATTTTATATATAATTTTTAATAATTGTCTAGTGTTGTGTTAGGGTTTTTAACACCATGGGTCTGAGGGAAACGGAATTCCAATCCTCTTTATGTTCTGTACATAGAGTAAGAATTGACAAATATATTGAACTTGAACTTTGGTTTTGATTTGTCGCGACGCTTGCGATATAGGCTAGAGGTGACAGAAACGCTGAGAACTCAATTTGCATATTTCACCGCTATAAACAGGCATACTCTACTTTATTTGGGCAACTGTACATTTTTGTCTTTAAAGAATTGATTGGGTGGCTTCAATGAGGAAATAAACACCAAAGAAGAGAATTGTGGACACACTTCTTAAACCCACTTCACCTCAACACTTTCCATAACTTAATTAGGCTATAACAAGGGAAAATATGCTGCAGCAGTTATTAACCTTACCTGTCCAAAAATGTACGTCGGATACGTGAAATTGCAGGAGCCTTGCGTTGATATAAGACTGCAGAGATTGTCTGAGATGGTTGCTTTCGATTTCAAACTTATATGATCGAGCTTAACAATGTTGAAAGGCGGAGCAAAACCAGATGGAAGTTATAACTCAGACAAGCAAAGAGGGAGAAGTCGCATAATTAGTTCTGTGTGATTTTGTTTAGCTACTATCACACAACTTTATTAAAGAACCGCTATAAAGCCAAAACATTCTATGTTACCTTAAATTATACGTGTATCTCTGTAAGCTGCTTTGAAACAATCTACATTGTATAAATAAAGATGACTTGACTTGACTTGACATCATACATGCTTTTGATTGTCCAAACTAAACCTAAGCAAACTCTGGTTGTTTGCAGAGTAGCCTACATCGTTTTTTTTATTTTTTTTTATTTTTTATTGTGTTAATTGTGTAGGGCAGGCTATTAAACAGAACGAGAGAACGCCCCTGACGCCCGTGCATGTTATCGAGAGCGCGCCTGAAGGATTTTTTTTCTCTCAGTTAAGCCGTTTCTCAATACCAATGCTGCGTTCCAGTCCAAAATTGACCCTTCGCTAAGCTCCGCCCTCCTTAGTTACTGTTGCTACGCCTGGCAAGCTTTTGCGCCTGGCACGTCTATTACAGTATGTATGCACCGGTTTCAGACATTCCCAAGGAGATAATTAGTCATTTTTGGCGAACAGGTGAAAATCAAGACAAAAGGGACTACAGTATGCATTCGAGGGATATATCCACGACATAATATGCAACCGATTAGAGAATAATTTCATCAAAATTGAAGCTAAAGCATACTGTAGGTCCCAGCGCAAGCAGCAGCGCTGCCGCTGACCATTCAAATGGGAAACACACAAATTGAGGAACAGATATGTGCATACACAGCAGGGTAAGTGAAATTTGAAAATATTCTAATATTTATAAATAAAACCGCTCATCCATAAGTATTGTGGAATAAACACAAGACATTAGCCTGACCACTTTGCAAAGATAACATTCTCCCGCTTATTTTAGCACGCCAAGCTTACGTTACTGCTCACACGTCGTGGGTCACATAAGTGACTACTGTTATGAACTGATTAAGTTTGTTATTTTTGTTAATTTAAGTTTGCATACCAACCTTTTCCTTGGAGATCTCCGGCAAGCACCCTGATGTTCCCTCCTTTTACTAACTACCATTTACTTTTACCGGGAGAGCCGCGATCGGACTGGGTGACGTTACTAGTTAGGCCGTCGATTAACAAAATGCTGAAATATATTTTGAAGCAAGTTATATCAGTGAGCCTCGGTCTTGCCTTTAATCACACTGCTTGATCCACGAGCCGGACAATAACTTTATTCTAGAGCTGCTATGAAGCCAAAACAATTTATTTAAAATTTCCTATTATCAATGTAAAGCTGCTTTGGAACAATCTACATTGTTAAAAGCACTATATAAATGAAGATGACGCCGGGCATATCTCCCCCACAAACCCGTCCAAACTTTTAGGATACCGGGTATCAGATCATTTACAATAGGCCTTTTCAGAATGTTTGTAAACAATAGGCGCCGATCACTTCCGGGTGGCAGAACGCGAGCGGCTTCCACTGACTAACTGAAGAGATCCAGCCGGCGACTGCAACAGTAACAGTTAAAAACATTGTTGTTGATCAAAGTTGAAACGATGATGAAAACGTGTTGTGTTTGGGGTTGCGCTGCCAGATATACAGCAAAAGGTGTAGGGTTTTATCGATTTCCTGTGGGTGAGGAGGTTATAGCAACTGACCGTGAGACTCACGCAATTGTATGAGGCGCCACGTAGGATTTAAATCAAACTTCGCTTATCAATACATACATAACACACGTGCATATACACCTATAAATTACCCGCATATACATATACTATTGGATGTTCAAAATACATATGAAATAGCCTACACGTGCACACTAATATGAAATTCATAGCAATGTTAGTAATAAATGCATACACTTGTGAATATTGTATATAAACTTGACGCACGCATAAATACTCGCATACATAGCCTACACAACTAAAGCATGCATCCACGTTTTATTTTGTATGCGCGAGTGTTTTATGGATGTGTATGCGCATCGAGTTTATATGAATGTGCGTCTGTGCGAGTGTTTATAGGTGTGTCTGCGTGCTGCGAGTGTGTATGTGCGAGACGAGTGTTTATAGGTGTATATGCATGGAAGTTTAAGTATTTATAGGTGTATGCGTGCGTCAAGTTTATATGTAGCCTATATGCAAGTTATTCACAAGCATTCATTACTAACATAATATGTATTGGTATGGATTTCATATTAGTGTGCACGAGTATTTCAAATATGTATTTTGAACATCCAATAAATGTATATGCGAGTAATTTATAATTGTATTGTGTTATGTATGTATTGATAAGCGAAGTTTGATTTAAATCCTACGTGGCGCCTCATACAATTGTCACTTTTCACACGCTCTCACTACACATCCATTTTCTCACGCAACTTACCTAAATGTATATTCCTCATACATAATATCGACCAATCAGTGTTTTTCAACCGCGCAAAGGTCGATATAACAGCTGGAGAACAATTGTCACATAACATTTACCTCAGGAAAGCCATTTAATTACCATGATAGGCTATATAGCACGTTATTTTGGCTAGAAAAAAGAGCTATAGAGAGTATTTTGCTAATTATGTGTAGGCCTACTATATTACATATTTATCATATTTTTTACTTATATCATTAAACACAGTTGTTATTATGATTAAAAAAATGCATTATATTTAATTAAATTTTTTTTTTTTATTACATTTTTACTGTTGACGGTGGGCCTCCTTTCCAAGCAATTTACTAGCGTTGTCATAGGAACGCTTTGGCTTTTGCCACCCGGAAGAACGTCTATTACTGTTGTGACGTCATGGTGAATTGTCGTATAGCCTACATACGCACAACGCTTCGGCATGTGTCCCGCACTCGAAAGCTTGCCAGACCTCCCGCACCTAGTTACGGTTGCTAAGCCACGATTGGCCTGTTGCGGTTTTCGGGCGTGGCTTAGCGAAGGGTCAATTGTCATGCCCTTCACTCGCTAACTTCCCTCCGTCTCGTTCACTCGGATGTACGTCATTGCTACGTTGCACGAGTGCCCACTACTGGCGGAAGCTGCAATGGGCTGAACTGGAACGCCCTAAGCCCTTGATCACTTGGAATCAGCTATGGAGTTGATTTATTATTTACATTTTTTTTCCCTTTAAGAATTTGTTTATTGCAGCATCCAAATGTTTATATGTGTGTTTGGGTTGTTTTAAATAAATAAAAAATATAATATATCATAGAGTTGTCTGTTGTGTTGGTGATTAGACGAGCTATGTAGTGACGTCACAATCGTACTGCATTGTGGGACATATAGGTGCCTGAAGTGTAGGGGAGAGTGGGGTAAAATGAGCCAGTGGGTAAGTTGACCCACCCCCTGTTTCTAGGCAACTATGCACATTTGGTGTCATGGGACCATACATTTTGAAGGACTCCATCATTTATATATTGCTGTGAAGAGGAGAAGCACATGGGACAAGAGGGAAGTTGTCTTTTCCACAAAAACACCTTTTTTGCTTGTTAAAGTACATTTTCTGCATTTCAGGTATATTAGCCGTTTTGTCAAAGCAAATTGATCTAGGTCTAAAGTTGTGTATGGTACATGTTGGTGATTTGTCAACATTTAAAACCATGTGAATCATTAAGCTAAAGGTTATCCTGAATTGCTAAGCTAGGCTGTTTTTACCAAAATGGTGGCTATGGGGCAAAGTGAGCCAGATGATGTGGGGTAAATTGAACCAGTGGTTCAACCTTTTTGAAATGGAGAAAATCGACTAAATTGTGTTGAAATAAAATGTCTTTGTATAAGCAACATATTAAACTGCAATTAACATTTATATGCCCTAATATTTCATAAAAACGATACATTCGGCCGAAATATGAAAGACAATATTTTGTTGACTAGTTTTGGATAAATTATGAAGTTTTTTAAAATAGACCACTGCCACATCAAATAAGCTTTTGTTTAGCAATTTCTGCTCATATGTTGTAATATATATATACGCACAGTATTTATTTATTTTTTTGTCAAAATTAAAGTCATCAACTAAGATGTTACCATAGTAGGCTATTTGTTCCAATGTAGGCTATATTCAAATAAATGAATACATATAGTAAAATGTAGGCCTATAATTTATTTTTTACAAAGAAAGAGTACACTTGAAATATTGTTGAAATTGTAATTGTTGTTGTAATTGTAATCTTTTTAATAAAATAGCAAAACATATATTTACAAGGTAGATGTAAGCTAAATCTTAAAAGGTCAATATAAGCCTTCTCTTTAAATTATTTGTATTGTGCTTTATATTAGTGACACATTTGGGGAGAAGATTTTGTTTTTTTAATAACCACGCATAAACATTATTCTCTCAAAAATACAAACATGTACATACATGTTGCTCACATATTATGGTAGCCCTGTTTTGTGCTAAATAGTGCATTTACACCTTTGCCATTAATATGTGTATAAGCAATTGAAAAAAGCACAAATGTCAGGGCACTTCAAAACATCCCAAGGGCCCCAAAAACACCTCAGACCCCAGAGGGTTAACATTGTTTAGAAAGGTAAGTGTGTTATTAAATTATTATTTTAAAGAGGCAAGTTTTTTTTTATTATTATGCTTGCATAAAAAAGTGAAAGATAGGATGGTCAATTTACCCCCAGATTGCTCAATTTACCCACTGACTTGGATCCCTAGCCTGGGGTAAGTTGAGTCACATGAACACTTTTTTTTCTGAGGTCATATTTTCAAGGCTCTTTTTCATAGGTGCATTTTTTCATTTTCAGTTTATTGGCAACATCCCAAATTAACAGTGGATGTCTTCATTGTACTTCTGTCTCAATTTCCCTTGCCTTGAGATCCACATAAGTAAAAACTGGCTCATCTTACCCCACTCTCCCCTACATGTGAAGTAGACTTGCTCCCTCGGTCAAAATCGAGGGATCGAGGGTCTGTCCATATAAACTTCCCTTGTCCACTTCACAAAGTGGAATGCACTTCAAAATGGCGGCAGGGATTCCCCCGAGGGGAAGTGCTTAGGGAAGTTCGCAAGTGCGTGTCTAAAAGTGGACTGGAACGCAGCACAAGTAGGCTACGCAAACTTGGACTTGCGCCCTTGGTTCGGACTTGCCAAGTTCGACTCAGGAGAACGAACTCCCGAGCTCTACTCCGGTCATCTCTTTATGTATATTTTAGGCAACAATAAAACGAAATAAAAATACAACTCTGCCTCCGTCAACAATAAAACGAAATATGTTATAAAAAATAAAATAAAAAACACTGCCTCTTTTAATAAAAAAAAAAAATCTTAAACATTATTACTGGACACATAAATGTGGTTCAGGCAAACGCGTAGGCTAGGGGAGAGCGGGGTATGCTGTCACACTTTTCACACTGTCTAACAATTACAGAGCACCATACATCAAAATGGTATAAATCTCATACCAAATGAAAGAAGGAAGTCTTGGGCACATATATTGTATTCATAACATCTTCATATCTTATCTCATTACGGAGTTGTAGACTGTTGAATAGCGAGTGTGCACTTGTGACAATTTGCCCCATCGGCGGGTAAGTTGTCACACTAGATTATCTAAAAATAAGAACACAACTACTTAATTGTGAATATTGATTTTAATTTTTTAACTCAAACCAGAACTGGAAAAATATAAACATCCGTGCCTGGATAATCTGGAAAAACAATTATTTCAATCCAAATAATGCACATTTCAATTAAGTGGCAAGACCACTTTACTTTGAACTTTAAACTCAAACGTTCTATGGCTTGCACATAGATCCTGATAACTGAATGGAATGCTGCAGATAACCTGCTTAACTTAACCTCTGAACAAAACAGATGCCCTGTATCTGACTAATCGGACTCATCTCCAGAGTCACAATTCTGACACACATAAATTGCCTGGGCATCATGGGCCCAATTGTTGCATTTTACACATTTTACCCAGGTCTCCTTTGGACGACTGTTTGAAAATGGCTACACAGACGAGGCAGAAGCACTCTTCATCATCTGATGATGACTCTTGCATAATTTTTCTTCTTTTAGCTGCCTAGTTTTTCATAGGTCCAGATTTCTGCTTCCCTTTCTTTTGAAACAGCTTTTCCATTTCTAGTTGCTGCTTCACTGGCGTGTCAGTAAGTATTGCTGATTTGCGTCATTTTCTTCCTTTGCTGGTTCGTTTTTCGGGGTCCAGCTTTTGGATATGGCCGGATGTCCTCTGGAGTTGGTAGCCCACTGTCAACAATAGCATTGCTGGGTAAGGGTGAGCTGGAGCCTGGCAGGGCAGAATTGGTGCTGGAGCCTGGCAGGGCAGGGTTGGTGCTTCCCCTCCGCTCTGGTGGCAGGAAGCAGGTCAAGGGATTGGCGTGGAGAGAGCAGTGGCGCAGCTTGTGGGGTGAAAAAAACGCTGGTCGAGCCCCCTCCCCTGGGAGGGGCCCTGGGTGATGCCACCGGCTCCCTAGAATCCCCGTCCTCCATTTCAGCATCAGCCTTGGCATGAGCCCCCCGCGAGACCTGGGAAGGGGGACAGGCTTAGAGGGGGAACATGAGAGTGTTAAAAGTCCGTGCCCTGACATAGACTACGTTCCCCATAATGCATGTGTTCATTTGTAGTTTTGCTCAATCGCGGTTGCGCGAGATACTTTCACTTTGGTTTGGTCCAGTGCCATGAGAGCATCATTCACGGTGCAGAGAATTGCCATCCTTTGTTAATCCTGCGCTAATCTTGTGTGTATGAGTGCTGTGTGCGTCCTTATGATGTAAGTACGACTTTTACATGAATGACGCGTTTATCGCAGAGTTATTAGCCCAGGTGGCGAAGTTGTTATACTTGTGTTATTCCCTACTGTTATACTGCTGCGGCCCGCTACGGCGCTCCACATGCGTTTCTAAAGTAGCCATATACTATATATACTTTATATTGTCTTGCAAATAACTGCAAATATTATACTTAATTTATAGTTTGCCTGTTTTTGGCACTTTTTCACTATTTGGAGATTTATGGCATTATGCAAGTTCATTTATAGTGTTAGAGCTCCCTCTAGTGGATTTTTTGTTGTACTACGGGTGATTTCTTTATGCATCTGTATGTAACCAAAGCCTACTTGTTTATTAATATACATTTTATTGTATTTTCTATTTCAGATAACCACACACACACATCCACAAACACACTTAATTTGTCATATCAATACCTGTAAACCATCATCATCTCCATGTACCCGACTCCTCCTCAATAAATTCTCAAAACTGCACCATTGGATTTGCCTATTCCTTCTGACCGAGGAAGACTCAGTTGACGAGCAATCCATAATCAGCCGCAGACGCACACGGTCTCTCACATGAGAGAGAGGGGAGAGAGAGAGAGAGAGAGAGAGAGAGAGAGAGAGAGAGAGAGAGAGAGCCCCTGGGCGTGCCTGGCGGGGTCTGCATGGCGGCGGTGATCTTCTTCCTTCCCGGGCTTCGGCACCAGTGTGATGAGGTTCAATATTGTGGATGTAGGAAGGAAGAAGACAGGGGTCGGCGTGACTGGGACCTTTGCTTTATTTGTTATATATCAAAAATAATAAAACAAAAGAAATGTGCGCACACAGCACGTTCACTGTGACCAAGCACAGCAGAAACAGAAACCTTTTTTTATCCAAAGTGTGCTTGCCATGGTCCATAATGTTTGAACGAAACAACAACAGCGTGCAAATAGACATTGCGAACTACACAGCCTTGGTTACTATCAGAGGGCTCTGGTTGCTATGGCAGTACGAGCGGAAACGACGCCATTGACGGTGACAAAACATGACGTGTCTTCGAATTAAATGACAAATTTCTCCTGGTTTGAAAGTTGTTGGAAACAGTCAGGAAATTGTAAGTACATAACTAAAAAAATATATAACATAGATATAGTGATTTTTCCTATTTTTAAAGTTAAAAGTTAAAAGTTACATATTGTACCTTTAAGAGACATTATCAACACGTAATTTTCACAAGTTCCTCAGATGTTTCTAATACTACAGAAAAACACACTGTCATATATTTGTGGTAAATGCATTAAATGCATTATCATCTCCCCCTCATCAATCCTGTTATGAAACCTCAAAAAAACTGACAAACATCTATTAGAATTACAGATATAATCTGAAGAAAAGTGTCACCTAATCTATCATTTCAGGGTAATTTAGAAGGGTTTGGCATCTTTTGAATTTTATTGTTGCCAATTCTGATCAATTCCCAGTTTCAATTCCAATGTAGTTAAAAAAAAAATGTCAAGTCAAATATTTAGATATTCTTTTTGGCAAAACATATAGTTGCAGCTTTATACCATGAACAAAAATTAGCAACATAAAAACTCATTTAAGAGCTGTTTGTGTGCAAAATAAAGCTGCGTGATTATACATAATTTGAGCATTTCTTTCTTTTTTTTAAATAGAGGTCATGCTTCTCTAATGATTCTGAAAAAAATTACATTAAACAACTAAAACAACCAAAATAACATGTAATTTATGCATTAATGATTCAATCGTAAAGATAATGATCTGTAAAGCATCAGCATCTTCACTGTATTGCAGTAAAAGCTCCTGCAGCTCCAGCTAATCCTGCTAACACTGTAACAGGAAGTTCATTTCCTCCTATAAAGTGACCAATCACAGCTCCAGCTGATAAACCACACACAACACCTGCTGTCTTCAGTAATATCTGTCTAACAGCGCTGGGACGCTCACGAGAAGATGAACGGATCAACTGACTCTTCAACATCAATCTCCAGAGAATCCCAGTGAAAACTCCTGCAGTTGATGCTGATCCTCCAGTAAAGAAACCCTTAGTGAACATCCATCCATGTGAAGAGTCTCTCCTCCACACCAAAATACCTCCTGACACTACAGCAAAAAACATAAATACACAGATATATTTCAGCTTTAACTGCTTACAGAACAGATGTTTCTCCCTCTTCCCAGCTTCATATTCTCCTCTCACTCGAGTCTCTGTCTCTCTTCTGACTCTCTCGAATGCCATCTGATGTTCTCTCTCTCTCCTCTCTTTCTCCAGTTTCTCCTGTTCAATATCTCTCCTCACTCGTGTCTCTGTCTCTATTCTGACTGTCTCTAATCTCATTCTGTTTTCCCTCTCTCTCCTCTCCTTCTCTTCTCTCTCCTCCTCCTCTCTTCTCCTCTCAGTCTCCTGCATCATGTCTAGTGTGTAGCAGGAGTTTGTGTTCTCAGACACGAGTCTGTCGATCTTATCCATGAGTTCAGTCACCTGTCGTCTGTTTGCTGGAGCTTTAATGTTAAACTCATGATATCTCTGACCACATCGGTTAATAAAACCAGATAATTGAGGATTTCTCCTGATCATTTCTCCTAGTGTTCTCATGTGTCTCTGATCTGCATGAGTGAAGAGCACTAGAATAAATCTGTGAGCTTCTGCACCAAACTTCTGCTCAAACCAACCAATGAAATCCATCTCCTGCTCAGTGAAAGTGCTTAAAGGCAGAAGAAGCAGGATCACATGAGCTCCTGCTGAACATAATTCAAGAGCTCTCTTCAGCTCTGAGTCTGAATCAAAGTCAGTGTGAGTGGAGAAGATGAAGTCTGGAGTATCGACAACCGTCACTCTCCTGTTATTAACATCACCAGTGTGTGTCTGACAGAATCTGGTCACTGATGAAGATCTCATTACTGACTCAAACACTCCAGTATTAAAGATGATGTTTCCGGTGGCGCTTTTCCCAGATCCGGTTTTCCCGATCAACAGCAGCACTGTGTTCTGAAACATGTATAAAAAAAACAAAAAATTAATTGTAAATAAGGGTGTGCCATATCATACTGTCCACGATAATACCAGTATAAACTTTTACATGATAAAAAAGTGTCATATCGCGATATCAATGATACAGCGACGCAATGAGGTATGGCACATTATGTATGTTTTGCCCAGCAGCCATGTCACCCTGTAGCCCAAGACTGGTTGCCCACTGAAGCTAAGCAGGGCTGAGCCTGGTTAGTACCTGGATGGGAGACCTCCTGAGAAAACCAGGTTGCTGCTGGAAGAGGTGTTAGTGAGGCCAGCAGGGGGTGCTCACCCTGTGGTCTGTGTGGGTCCTAATGCCCCAGTGTAGTGATGGGGACACTGTACTGTCAAAGAGCACCGTCCTTCGGATGAGACATAAAACCGAGGTCCTGACTCTCTGTGGTCATTAAAAATCCCAGGATGTCTTTCGAAAGAGTAGGGGTGTAACCCCGGCATCCTGGCCAAATTTGCCCCTTGGCCTCTGTCCATCATGGCCTCCTAATCATCCCCATATACTGATTGGCTTCATCACTGTCTCCTCTCCACCAGTAAGCTGGTGTGTGGTGGGCGTTCTGGCGCAATATGGCTGCCGTCGCATCATCCAGGTGGATGCTGCACATTGGTGGTGGTTGAGCAGATTTCCCCTTCAATGTAAAGCGCTTTGAGTGCCGAGAAAAGCGCTATATAAATGTAATGAATTATTATTATTATTATTATTATGTTCCCTAGCACACACAACAACAACACCTGTCTGAGCGTGAGAGCATTAAGTCAGCCTCCAATGACGATTTAGTACCTAAAAAGGAGCTACTTCAATAGTATTCTAATAATTGCCGCAGGTCTACCACTTATAATGCGGGAAATTCCCCCGCAAACATTGATTCACTTTAGCATGAACTTTGTATAAGTAGCCTAAATGAATCCACACAGATTATAAAATCAAATCAATAATTTTTAAACTTTCTCCGAGATGCAATTTTACAAATCGCATGAGTGTTCAGCGGTGCTTCGTCTTCTCTCTCTCGCTCTCAAAATGGGTTGCACAAGCCAAGCGTCGGTACTACACTCTTGTGTTTAGCAGTCAGGATATGATGGAATTGTCTTTGTCACTTGCATCGTAACCAGAGCCGGCCTGTTAACTCTAGCAAACTCGTCACTTCTTCGCTGATTTTCCCTTTTGTTGTCGCATGTTTTCCCCACGAGCTCCCCCTACAGCTGTGGGCCGTATATTTCACAACACTGTTGTAAAAAACTCACTTGCGGCGGCCTCCTCCCCCTCTCTACCGCTGCTCATGTGCGTTTGTTATGATCGGAGCAAGCCAACTGTATCGTGTGGAGCTATGTCTACCGAGGTGGGTAATACATCATACACATTATCATAGAACATTGATTGACGTAAAGCAATTCGTGTTTCGCGCTCGTTCTCGCTTCTCACGAGACTTCCAATTTCTATCTTGCCGGGACGGTAGTCCCCAAGGATGGTTTTCCACCTGGGAACACTGGGGGGAGCGGGGAAAGTCACCAATATCACCAGAGCAGGTTGTTTAACCATCCAAATGATTTCTAGCTTTAAACAAGTGACATAAATTAATGAATTAAAGGAGCTGTATGTAAGAAATGTATTTCAATTAATCATAAAATGGCCCTGATATGTCACTAGACATTAAGAAATCATGTTCATTTCAAATACTTATATCACTGACAACAGTAGTACGGCCAGGATATTGTCATTTAAAAAGTGAAGTTGCAGCCCTCAACTGATGTTGATGTTGTCATGTTGTGTTTTGGCCTGAAGCGCCACCCTCCACCTATCTACCAATCACGAAGTCAGTAGTGTTTCGGCATCCGGGTTGCCAGCTCTGCTCTAGTTACCACCTCCTTGTAGCAGCCTTCGTTCCTGCTGGATCCTGCAGCCTATCTGGCAACCTCGAGTCAGGGGGGAGGGGGAGGGGATACACCGCTCTATACAGTAATTTGAAAGTGATTGTAGTACCAGTTTTGGCCACAATCTTACATATGGCTCCTTTAATGACTAATTCAAGACAAGAAAATGATCTATAAATATACCTGCCTACAACTGCTGCTGTGTCTGCCAGTGTTTGAGTCATGCGCATAACCTCGCGTGCATAGACAATTTGTGCGCTAAGTCATGGTGATGTTAAGCCATGTCACAAAATTTTAATTTGATCAATGATTGATGATTGGCATTTAAATCAATGATTTATCCTTTAAATTTAATAATATTCTGAACAGAACAAGAATAAAAATAATAACTATAAACAAGCCAAAACTAAATTATTTAAAGCGAAAGTGAAAGTAAGCGGCGTTGGGCTAACATATCTCTCTCAATAGAATCAAAATGTTTCAACATTTGCGACGTATTTGGATGGTAAACTATTCTTTATTATAGGCTTTGTACTTCACTCGTGTTCCAATATCGACAGAAAAAAAAATCATTCTCTTGTGCTTGGAATGTGCTTGGAAACATCACAGTGGAGCGGTGCTTACACTGAATGGTACAAATTGTATTACTGACTATTTAAACAGAGCAGTGTAATTTTTATATGTTCAGTTGACTATTTTACTATTATATAATGAACAGGCTGTGATGTCAAGATTGCAATGCTGGAATATGTTGTGAGGCGCGGGCGCGATCGATCAGTGGAAACATAAAAACATACTACGTCATGTTCATACAAGACATCATTCAAACTGCAAAGTGTTGCAAAACGTTGGAGGATATTTTGCAAATAATTTATTTAATATGTTTTGTGACAGTTTGTTTTCAGAAGTTTCAAAGAGTAAAGAAAAAGTTAAAACTTTTTAAGTATCTACTATCTTTTATTAAGTATTTATTTTGTAATAATACATAACCTCATTTTATTAATGTATAATGTAACATAGCGTGACATTTGTGTCAATAATCGTCAAACAGGTGACTCCGCGTGGTGGGAGGGGGCCCCCAAATCAAGAGCTAGTGCCCGGATTATAATGAAAACAGTAATGGATCCGGGCACTAGCTCTAAAAGTGACAGCAGCCATATGTGTCTGTCATTAATGTTGTCGTCAAAACAACAAAAGATAGCTTTAATTGTAAGGAATCAGAATTAATGTATTTAATTTAGTCAGGACTCAGGACTAGACACCGTAAATTCCCTGGTGCACTGAAGCAGTGTTAGAGTTAATGAGATATTTAAGTGATTATTTGAGTGATGATTGTTCAATTATTGAAGACACCTGATGATAGCAAGCAGAATCACTGAAGAAAAGCGAAACACAAGAACTACAACTGACTTCAGGAGATGAAATCAACTGAAGATAAAAGACAACATTAAATCTCTCAAGATCTCTCAAGATCTCAGCAGAGTTAGTTGGGCAGTTTGACTCTTGGCTTTATTATGCAAGTTTGTGGTCTTTGTAACAGTGTTTACCAAAACACATAATTTTGTTACAAAGAATCCCAGAAACAAAGATGATCAGGTAATGTAGTTTTAACCATCATGAAGAAGAATGATTCACTAATCTAATCAATTAGCAAAAATGGTTATTTGTTATTAATAGATTATTTTTCACCAATGATAATTTCTTGCCACAGATCAGACATTCTGAATTATGATTTTTTTTTTTAAATGACATGGAGCAAATTTTTTAAGACACACACAGACATGAAGAATTAGCATATGAATCACAACAATGGTGACATGCTTCATGCAGCAATACATGCTGGGTACCACCATATTATAAAACTAATGGCTCCCAGCATGCATTGCAGCATGAAGCATGTCACCATTGTTGTGATTCATAAGCTGATTCTTGATGTTAGTGTGTGTGTCTATGGTTTCTCTTCTTACAATGTATTTATAAATTAAAATTCAGAATGTTTGATCTTTGGCAAAAAAAAAATATATTGATGGTAAAAATCTGTTAAAGTCCCTGTAAAGGCAATTCTACAAAAAAATTCTAAACACATTATAAGTGCTAGAAATGTATTGCTAAAACATGTTACAAAGACTGAGAACTGTGAAGTACTAAATTGTGGAGTTAGACCGTTTAACAGTTTTTCACCCTTGCTGTGAGCCGGATTTTTTGGGCGGGGCTAAAACGGGGGCTCGATGACGCACTGCGACCCCCTGAGCTTGATTGGGCCCCTACTTGATGACGCACGGAGTCACTAAGCCTATCGCTCAATCGCGAGTTACTATCAGACAGCCTACAGTTTGCTAGCTACTATGCCCACGGCTCTGGCTACTATGCCTTTGTCATGTAAATGCGTATTCCCTGGATGCAATCACTTAGAAAACAGATCGGTGTCCTTATTTAAATTTCTGAAAAATGATCATATCAAGAAGAGGTGGATTTATCTTGTGAAGAGCTAACGTTACCTTGATGGAGAGCTGATGATCACCACCACACCCGCCTCTGTAGAGATCAGGATAGTTTACTTTCGTTGGAGACAACTGGAATTCACTGATAATCCGCTGTTACTGGTGAATGGGGCCGAACCTACTATCTCCCGCTGTCCGCTTCGGCCTTCATCCTCCCGTCGCGCCGACATGCACGAGCTGTGCGCGAGTCATATTTCCCGCGAGTGGGCGTGGTTTCAGCGCAGCCAGCGGACACGCCCCCAGCGTTTGAGACTACTGCTAATTTTTTCGAGATTTTGATAGCTTATTTTATTTACTTGGCGGCTTTTTTAATCATTGAAATTGGGCTGGGTGGCTAATAACACATTTTTCGGTGGTATGACAAACTCAGAACACATACTTAATTTTGACTTTACAGGGACTTTAATAACAAGTAACCTCTTGTGGTCAGTGATGACATTTTCAAACTTTTTTAATTATGATGAAGAAAAATATATCACCTGATGCTCTTTGTTTATGGTTTCCGTTGCAACAAATTATGTGTTTTGGTAAACAATGTTACAAAGACAACAAATAACATTTAAAAAAATTATAAATCATCAAACCACCCAACTACAGGAAACACTGATAACCATAATGGTGACCAGATATTTTCAATAAAATATCAACATCTAAAAAATGTGTTCATTCTCAAAAATAACTTCTGTAGATGAATGACAGAAATAAGGTCAAACTGGTTTGTAATAAGAGCGATTTCAAGACTTTTCAGTTGATTTCATCTAAGGCTGTGTCTTGAAGTCAGTTGTAGTTATTTTGTTTCTCTTTTCTTCATTGATTCTGCTTGTTATCATCAGGTGTCTTCAATAATTGAATAATCATCACTCACTCAATTAATTACTTAATTATCAAATTAACTCTAACACTGCTTCAGTGTTACTTTTAACATCCTGCTGGTGGTTCCCATTAGGGCTGGGCGATATATATATCGTGAGATTGTTATGCGCGTCTCATCAGTAAAGCCGGTTATAACAATCTCACCATATATATCGCCCAGCCCTAGACATGAACACCGAATTTACTAGGGCTAGGCGATATATCGCATCACATTGATACGCGCCTCTCATCAGTAAAGCCGGTTCCTTGATTAGTAGTAAATCGCCTTCACCTGCTTTCAGATGGAGCGGCATTTACTACACAGCAAAAACTCCAGTGTTAAATTAAGAAAGAAGTTAGAGAAGTTAATGAGATAATTAAGTGATTAATTTAGTGATGATTGATCATTATTGAAGACACCTGATGTTAACAAGCAGAATCACTGAAGAAGAAAATCACAAATTGTAAGCCACCGTTGTGGTGATGGGTGTTTGCTTTAGTTGGGCTCTTGACCCTTATATTATTAACTTTAAATTTTGTTTGTTTGCTGTTATTGATTTATAACAGTCAAATGAACAAAGAAAAGTGTGATCTGAAAGTAGGGCTGGGCGATATATATCGTGAGATTGTTATGCGCATCTCATCAGTAAAGCCGGTTCCTTGATTAGTAGTAAATCGCCATCACCTGCTTTCAGATGGAGCGGCATTTACTACAAAGAGCCGTAGTTAACTGACAAGCTGAGCCATATCGCATTAATATTGCGGACGTATCGCCAGCGATAATTAATGCGATATGGCTCAGCTTGTCAGTTAACTACGGCTCTTTGTACACAGCAAAAACTCCAGTGTTAAATTAACACTCCTGGGAGTGTATGAGTCCACACTCAAGAGTGTTTAAGTTAATTTAGTGATGATTGAACATTATTGAAGACACCTGATGTTAACAAGCAGAATCACTGAAGGAGAAAATCTCAAATTGTAAGTTACCGTTATGACGATCAATGGTTGCTGTAGTTGGACTCTTGACCCATATATTATTAACTTAAGATTTTGTTTGTCTGTTGTTTCTGATTTATAATCACCAGTTGAACAAAGAAAAAAGTGATCTGATGGTGTTGGTTATGTTATGACAATCATCATTTGAACTTGATCACTAAACTCATTAAAATCCTTCTTTCTGACTTCGATTTATGTTGTTGGTTAGTGAATCTGCATAAATGCCCAGAATTTTTGATATAATATAAAGGATTTCTTAAAAGTTGTTTAAAAAAAAAAAAAAAAATCATTCTTTTAGGCACACACAGATGTCAAGATTCAGTCTATGCATCTCAACAATGGTGAGGTAAATAACATAGACAATTCAGATCATAATTTATTCATACCGCAATGCATGATGGGAGCCATTAATGAGTTGTGATTGGTGACAGCCACTGCAACATGCTTTATTATTGTCACCATTGTTGAGATTCACAGGCATATTATTGATGTCTGTGTTTTAAATGAATTTATTTGAATGTCTTTTGATCAGAACAATGTTTATTAAACATTTAAAATTATAAGTAAAGTACTGATAATCATAGGCTGAAGAATCACTTAACTGCTGCTAACAAGTTAAACCAAACTATCTCAATAAGTTTCCTTTTTCAGATCACAGCATGATTATGTCAAAACATAACCAACACTATAAGATAACATTTTACTTTGTTCATTTAACTGTTATAAATCAATAACAGCAGACAAACAACAGTAAATATTAAAGTAAACATGTAATGGTCTAGAGCCCAACTAAAGCAAACACCCATCACCTTAATGGTAACTTACAATTTGTGATTTTCTTCTTCAGTGATTCTGCTTGTTAACATCAGGTGTCTTCAATAATGCTCAATCATCACTAAATTAATCACTTAATTATCTCCTCAGCCCTAAATGCCGCTTCATCTGAAAGCAGGTGATGGTGATTTACTACTAATCAAGGAACCGGCTTTACTGACGAGATGCGCATAACAATCTCACGATATATATCGCACAGCCCTATCTGAAAGTGTTGGTTATGTTTTGACATAATCATACTGTGATCTGAAAAATGAAACTTATTGAGATAGTTTGGTTTAACTTGTTAGCAGCAGTTTTGTGATTTTACAGCATATGATTAGCAGCATTTTTTTTATAATCCAAAATATTTAATAAACATTGTTCTGATCAAAACACTTTCAAATAAATTTATTTAGAAACACAGACATCAATAATATGCCTGTGAATCTCAACAATGGTGACAATAATAAAGCATGTTGCAGTGTCTGCCACCAATCACAACTCATTAATGGCTCCCATCATGCATTGCGGTATGAATAAATTATGATCTGAATTGTCTATGTAATTTACTTTTCCTAATTGAATATTCTACTCGTCACCATTGTTGAGATGCATAGACTGAATCTGTGTGTGCCTAAAAGAAAGATTTTTTTTTAAAAACAACTTTTAAGAAATCCTTTATATTATATCTAAAATTCTTGATATTCATGCAGAATCACAGTTATGCTGTAAACAACAACATAAATCAAAAACATAGTTCAAATGATGATTGTCATAATAGAACCAACAGATCACTTTTTTCTTTGTTCATCTGGCAGTTATAACTCAGATACAGCAGCCAGACAAAATTTAAAGTTAATAATATAAGGGTCAAGAGTCCAACTAATGCAAATGCCCATCACCATAACGGTGGCTTACAATTTGGGATTTTCTCCTTCAGTGATTCTGCTTGTTATCATCAGGTGTCTTCAATAATGCTCAATCATCACTAAATTAATCACTTAATTATCTCATTAACTTCAACACTCTTGAGTGTGGACTTATACACTCCCAGGAGTGTTAATTTAACACTGGAGTTTTTGCTGTGTACAAAGAGCCGTAGTTAACTGACAAGCTGAGCCATATCGCATTAATTATCGCTGGCGATATGTCCGCGATATTATTGCGATATGGCTCAGCTTGTCAGTTAACTACGGCTCTTTGTAGTAAATGCCGCTCCATCTAAAAGCAGGTGATGGTGATTTACTACTAATCAAGGAACCGGCTTTACTGACGAGATGTGCATAACAATATCGCGATTTAAATCGCCCAGCCCTACTCTTGACCCTTATATTATTAACTTTAGATTTTGTTAACATCAGGTGTCTTCAATAATGCTCAATCATCACTCAATTAATCAATTAATTATCTCATTAACTTTAACACTCTTGAGTGTGGACTCATATACACTCCCAGGTGTGTTAATCTAACACTGGAGTGTTTGCTGTGTAGTAAATGCCGCTCCATCTGAAAGCAGGTGAAGGCGATTTACTACTAATCAAGGAACCGGCTTTACTGACGAGATGCGCATAACAATGTGATGCGATATATCACCCAGCCCTAGAATTGACTGTGTATCAGTGTTTACATTTGATTACCTTATTCAGTTTCTGTTGTATTTAAGGCTGAAAGATTAGTCGACGTTGTCGACAACGCTGACAATAAAAAATTGTCGACAAATATCTTTGTTGTCGAGTAGTCATTTGATCTCACGTGACCTAATGTAAGGGCCTGCAATATCGCGATTTGACCGCTACGGCGCTGTAGCGCTAGAGTGTAATGCAGCCGTTACAAACGCTATTGCGGTAGAAGAAAACACAGCGCAAATTAATTATGACGGAGTGCAAACGAATCCGAACTAGCTAGGTGTGTGAAAGTTTCACAAAACTTCAAACCAAAAATGCTGTCGTGTGCAATACATGCAAGGCGGAACTTGTTTTTCACGGGAGCACAACATGCATGTTAAAGCACTTAAAGAAGAAACACCTCGGCACAAGAGGAGCCGGTGAGAGGTGAATGTTCTCCAGCTGGAGCTAAATAACTAACGTTAGCAGTAAATCTCTTTATTAGACAATGCAATACTACTAATAATAGCAATAATAGTAACAATAATAATATAATTACAATAGTGTGATGATTTATTTTTGCATAGAATAAAGCTTGATCGAGTTTAATGGTGCGTTCACACCGGACGCGTTTAGCGCGTCAGGCGCGAGTCATTTTAATGTTAAGTCAATGCAAAGACGCGTTACGCGCGTAAAAAATTCCTGCGGCGCGAATGAGGCGTTTAGCGCGGCGCGGTAGACGCGAATTCGCCTCATTCGCGCGTCAAGTTCGCGCGAATGACGCGAATTGAGCGTCTGGCGCGTTAAGCGCGAATGATTTTATTAGTGCTATTTGTGCATTCACGCGTTTGACGCGAATTCGCGTCTGCCGCCCGAGTTGAAAAATCTGAACTTCTGCGTCAATTCGCGCCGCGTTAACCAATCAGGAGCCTGCTTGCATGCTGCTGTCACGTGGTGAAGTGACAGTTTATAATGTTATTTTATGTTTGGCCTCAATAAATTATTTTGTAATATGACTAAAAATGCACAATAAAGCAAATAAAAACATAAAACTCGATTTCAATATATGAGAGATACTCATTTTGTATTGAATGCTATTTATTCCATATCTATTCTAGATTATATGAAACATTATTAATCTAATGTAAAGACAACAAACACAATTTAGTGTATAAAAAAAAAAATCACAGGACAGGTTTCATTTTTGAAGGCTGCAGCTCCATTTATTATCAAAACAAAAATAAATCACAGATTAGGTGCGGGCGAGGGTGAACCTCGCGCCGGGCTGTACAGCGCGGGCTCGTCAGGCAGCGACCACCACTCGAGGCCGAGGCTTATACGGCCTACGCTTTCCTCGTCAGCGTCCTCACCGTTAGGTCCACCAAACCTACCTCCTGGAGCAAATTGTGAAACCCCTGAAACCCTCCGGAGGGTTTGGTGGACCCGAGAACAGCGACGATGTCCACTACGCTGCTGTTTCTGCTCTCCAGAGCATATACGAGCGGTGACTCTCTCGATTAATGCTAATGCTAATGCTCGATAAACATCTAAAAAAAGATGGCCGCCAACAGGTTTCGAAACTTTCGCCTCTGACGCGCGTAAATTTCGATTCAAACTATTGATTTTACGCGCGTCAATTTCGCTCTTGACACGCGAATGCACACAAAGTGGTCAAGCGTATAACTAGACGCGGCAGGCGCGAATTTTGACGCATTTTCGCGTCCGGTGTGAACGCACAGTAAGAGTCAGGGCTGTTTTTATTATTGTAACTCTATTAGGTAACGTTATTCCAGTCTTATCACTTGCCTGTATTTTGTTCCATATTCATGAAGACTTACAAAATGAGATGTTATGAAGAATATCATGTCAGTTAATTTTTTATACTGTAAATTAAAAGGTGAATGAGAATGTCAGCTCAGCTCAATTGTCATGTCTTTTTTATTTGTATTTATTCTTATAATAATTGTTTGCAGATTAAGTTTGTCTGTAATGCAGCTGAATTATTATTTTTTTTTTTCTATTGAAAGAGAACAGAATATTTAACCAATGCTTAGAGCATTTGTGTGTGATTTAAGTTGGACATAAATCTGAAAACTTAAAGAGAATGACCGGTTTAGTTGGCTCAAAGATCATTAAAACAACCATTTCAAAAGCTGAAGTGATTTTCTTTTTTTATATTATAGTTAGAATATGTATAACTCAGTGTTTTAACTAATTGAAAAAGCTGAATAATCGTTCCAAGCTTACTGATTAGTCGGCAAAATAATCGACGATTAGTCGATTAATCGTTCTAATAATCGTTAGATTAATCGATTATCAAAATAATCGTTTGTTGCAGCCCTAGTTGTATTTCTGAATACTAGTGTTAGACCTACCCAAAAACTTTACTCTTTATTTGTATCTTTATTATTTTGTATACATTTTTTGCTACTTTTTTCAATTTAATTCAAAGATTGAAATCAAGCTTCCTTGTGTTTTTCAAAATTACTCAATTGTAAAAACGCAATGAGTGAGCAAATATTTAGGTAAGATAAATGTAATAAAAATAATTGTCTATTTTTTTTTCTACACCGTCATAAATATCATTATCGCAAATATTCTTGAAATATTGTGATATAATTTTGAGTCTATATCGCCCACCCCTAATTGTAAACATATGTTATTTCATTTATATTAAAGAAACAGAGACACACTCACCTGCTCCATCATCTGAAGGTCCTTTATGTTTTTGCTCAAAGACATTTCCACAGATGAAACCACTTTTTATTCATAAAACAGTCTAAATTGAACAACAACAGTAAATAAGTCATGCAAGTAACAAACACTTCAATATATTATATTATTTATTTATTTGTTTGTTTTTGTTTCAAATTTTAATTTAGTAATGACCTGAAAACAATGAAATTCGTATACAAAACTCAAAACCTATGGCAACATGAAAGTAAATACTCCAGAAAGAGAGCTGCAGGAGTAGGCTATTTAGTTTCATGTTGCCATAGGTTTTGAGTTTTGTAGACAAATTTCCTTTGTAATTTATTGCCATGGACATAAAGTTAATTAAGTATATATAAAAAAAATCGATAGACAGTCTTTTATCATTAATGTTTTAACAACGTGAAAAGAGAAATGATACCTTTTTATAGCCTATCAAGTTTCGGTTAGTATTAGGTTCATTTTTAACTGCATATAGCATCGTATTTGTTTACGATATTGTAACTCGAAATATTCTAACTTTATTCTAAGATATGAACAGTTAAACAAAACTAAATGACTGAATCGTTATACTTACCGAGAAACACACAATGTGGTCGATACAAAAAACAGTTTCCTCAGAAGGGAGCTTAAACACGACCGAGGTTACTTTTACTTACCAAAGGCTTCCAGTAAATCACGTGACGCGCTGAGTCGCTGTTTGTTTTAAGAACGGAAGGGGGCGCTGTGATACAAGCAAAAATACACCAGAGGATTATGAATAATCATTTTATATCTCATCATGTTATAAACAGTGTTAATCGGGGCTGGGGCCTTATCTTTAAAACATTTACTTAAAATAAATTGGGAAAAGCTGTTATAATACAGCTACAGTTTACATAGCTACAAAAACATGATTCATTTCCAAAAACCTCAGAGCTCTTATAAACTATACAGACCATGACACAGCAGTCCTCTGGTCTGACCAATCAAAATCGTTTTGTGCAACTTTGTACACCCTGACCTACACTGTAAAAAACAATACTGTAGAATTTACAGCAACTTAAAGCACTGAAAAAAGTGAAACATCAGTGTAATTCATTCAAAATATATATTTACATTGGTCCAATGGAAAATTGTGATTTTCAGTTTATACCTTCTGTTTTCACTTTGCCTCAAAGTAAGTGTTATGCCCTCTATCACTGAAAAAATATATACTTTGGATTAACTTAACCCATTTAAGCCCACCGGCAACTATAGTTGCCGCAGTACATAGTTGTCATTTTCCTTTTGTAAATATGTTTCTAGATGTTGTCCATGTTTTATTTCTCAATGAAATGTAAGCAAACAACCAAATAAAGGATTTAAAGAGAAAAAAAAGGTATTCACTTCCTCCCTGTCACATGAGGCTGTCAACTTCCTACCCCTATTTCCAGGAAGTAGGGCGAAGGCAAACGCTCCCAAAGAAAGGTCATTTTCATGTACTAATAAGTATTTTTTGTTGACATATATATATATATCTACATAATCATGAAGGTCTCTAGAATCCGCCAAACAAAACAAATCTTACAAGAGATCTATAGTTTTTTATATACTTAGTCAAAAGTCCAAGCGGCAACTATAGTTGCCGGTGGGCAAATGCCTACATCATGGGAAAATGGGGTGTACTGTGTTAATAGGTTAATAAATCAAGTTTATTGGTCTTGTTTAGTGCATAAACATGACTTAACCCTTTAAATGACATCTCTAAATAGATATATTTTTTTCTTCATTCTATTTATTTGTATTTATTTATTTTAATTTACCTTTTTGATACACAATGCCCTGTTATGGCTGCACTTTGTTCTGCACTATGTTCCACAACTTTAACCCTTGTGCGCTGTTCGTTTGCAGTTTACAGTCAGGCTGTTTGGGGTCTGAGAGACCCCAGGCAACAAAATGTTATTTTGTAACAATACATATATTTTAAACAAATGTAATTTTACTCAGTTTATTAATGTTTTTACTCTTCATTTGGACATTTTTACTCCACAAAATGTAAAAAAAAAAAGAAAAGAAAAATTCTCCAAAAAGACAATTTGCCTTATAAAATACCCACATTTCTAACTTTCATTCATGGGGATAACATGGATAATTTGACATGGTTTAGTGTAAGATTTTTGGCCAAATCTTGGAAAATGCAGTTTTAAAAGTAAAAAAATCACTTTAACCAGTAGATGGCTGCAGAGCTCTAAAAGTAGGCTACTAAAAGTTTCAAACTAAAAGACTTCTTTTCACAAGTTTTTCCAGTTAGATTCATATCTACATATAATGAAATCACAATTATAACAATAAAAGTTACTTTTTGTCAAAATTTGGCAGTTTTTGTACTGAAAAAAAATCAGTTTTTCAATAATGTTCCATTATGATTAGAATCAAACCTGATCAGGATGTTACAAAGAGAAAAGTTGGAGTTTTTAGAGTTTATCATTTATTTCAAACATCTGGTTTTCAAATAATTCTACAAATTTAAAGTGTGCCACTTCATTTCTGTCTGTGTGTTCTGTGTTGTTTCTGATTTTGAGGATGAATTTTGTCCATTGTTCAAATTCATTTGATTCTAATCATAATATAACATTTTTTTTTTCAGTACAAAAAGTGCCTAAACTTTGACAAAAAGTAACTTTTATTATTATAATTGTGATTTCATTATGTATGTGTATATGTATATATATGTATATGTGTGTGTATGTGTATGTATGTGTATATGTATATGTATGTATATATGTATGTATGTATATACGTGTATGTGTATGTATGTATGTATATATATAGATTGAAAAACCTCATAAACACTCAGGCAGGCAAGACAGGCGAGAAGTGGTTTCCATAGGACAGCATCTCTGTCCCAAGTTGAGACACTCTCACACTGTACCCCTTCTTTTAATGCACCTTAGACACTACACATAACATAAAATTAAAAAAAAATTAAAAAAAAAATGTATAGGAGAAAATAGGGACTGAAGAGATGTGGGGGGAGGGTTATCTTATATTATCTTATTATATTATCTTCTATTATTTTCTTACTATCTAAAAATTAATTTATCTATAGAGAGTGCTGACAATGGTAATTGTTGCATAGGAGAAAATATAGAAATAAAAAAATAAAAATTGACTAATACAATGTTGGCAGTATGATGGTGGTGATGGTAATGAAGATGGTAATAAATAATAAATGGTTACTTTGCTTATGCTTATGCATACACACACACACCTATACATTTACACACTTTTATTTCACTTCTGGAATTCTGGAATTACTAGATTGTTCGTTACTGCACTATTTTGGTCTGTTAAATAAAAATAAATAAAAAAAATAAAAAAAAGAATATCACTGCATTTCATCTCTGTTGTATTTAAACTCTCAATCACTGATTCTATCTTTATGATCAGATCCAGGCTGATGTCTTTATGAAGTTTTGAAGCTCTTGAGTGAAGTTTGTCCAGAGGATAAAGCCAAACTCTCAGGGGAACTGCCAGCTCTTGGTTTTCTTTCAGCGGTTTTGGAAGATCAGCAAAAACCTTCAACGCATCTTCAAAATGATGTTGAAATATGTCCACAATGGCCACATCTGAACTAGTTTTAACCTTGTACGAAGGTTCGATGAACGTCTATATCGGACGTGCAGAACACGTCAAAAAAGGACGTCATAAAAACGTTCATTCTAGCTCCTCAGTGGACGTCTATTCAATGTCCGATTTTTGTGAAAAAGACGTTGAAAAGACGTCTTTTGGACATCATTTTGCTTAGTGGGTTAATGACGTCTCAATCGGTGTATAAAAAATCGGTAACATTTTACAATAATGCTCCATTTATTAAACTCTAGTTAACTACATTAGTTAACATACTATTAATAAACTGCACTTCTACAGCATTGTTAATGTTAATTTTAATATTTAGCCTACTAAATATGTTTCTAATAGCCTACATTATTGAAATCAAAAGTTGTATTTGTTAACCTAGTTACAAGAGCAAGGAAAAAGGAGAGATCTGGGCGCGGGGGGGTCCATCTAAGATTATCTATAGTCCCGGGCCCAGGCAAGACTGTCAGCTGGCCTGCATTGCTACACATTCTTTGGCTGTCTTGACAATAAGTTTTAAGTTAAAAACACTTCTTCTTACTCATTAGATGAACACAAGTTTTTAAGTGGAGCGAATTAGTTGTGCTAACTTAAAAGGTGAACAAAGCGAACAAATTCAATACTGAATGTGAGATGAAGTAGTTACACTAATATCACAACCATCACAACACAAAAATGTTTTTGGAAAATGTAAAAATGAATGTGCTCAATATGATTTCTCCCAATTTACCTGAACTCACCCTTCAGTTTGAATTTGAGCTTGAGCTTTAAAACTTAAACTGACAATCCAACACACAATGTCCTCCAACAAAACCTTCCGGCAGCTGCTCCTAAAAGACCTCCATACTGACTCCAGTCACGAGCTCGTTTTGCACTACGTGGAAGTTGTTCTTCAGCCTCTTTTAAAGCCTTAGCCACTTCTCTCTCAAGCTTTATAAGATATTCACGCTCTGCTTGTTCTCTAGTTTCACGTTGAATTTTCTCCTGGAGTTTTTGTTTTTCTTTCTCGTGCTTTTCTTCCAGGTATTTTATGAAGTTCTCTTGCTGTTCTCCTAAAACCTTTTCTTTTCTTTTATTCTCTTCTTCAAACAGTTTCTGCTGCTCCTCCAGTTTTTTCTGCAGCTCTTTTTGTAGGTTTTCATCTTTTTCTTTCTTGATCTCCTCTTCTTTCTTTTTGAATTCTTCTTCACTTTTTCTCAGTTCATTGTGCATCTCTTGTCTTTCTCTCTCGTTTTCTTTCTTCATTTGTACTATTTCAGCTTCATATTTGGTTTTCAGCTCTTCTTCTTTTCTCTTGTTCTCTTCTTCTTTCTCTTTCAGTATTCTCTCTTGTTCATCGTTGATGTTCTTCTCCACCAGCTGGAACATCTCGTTGGTGTAGTAACTCCCACCATTTGCTTTTACCAAACAATCAATCTTTTCGAACAGCTCAGAAACCTGCTTTCGATCTTTAGTCTCAATGTTATTGATCACATGGTATCTCTTACCACACTGCTGGATGAGGCTCTTTAAACTATCATCATCTTCAATAAATTCTTCAACCCTTGCTCCTCTAAGTTCATCTCCTCTGGTGAACAGAACCATGGTGTACATTCTGGATTTGTCTCCGAAAGTCTCCTGGATCATCTTCACTGCATCTTTCTCCTCTTGAGTGAATCGTCCCAGTTGAAGCACCAGCAGAAACACATGTGGACCAGGTGCCGCCATTGAGACGCACTTCACAATCTCCTTTCTGGTCTCAACATTATCAACTCCAGTATCATACAGGCCTGGAGTGTCGATCACAGTTATCCGTCTGCTGTTGAACTCAGCTGTTTCTTTCTCACACTCTCGGGTCACTGAGCGTGAAGTCAGTTTTGATTTAAAAGCTGTCTTTCTCAGTATGGTGTTTCCCGTTGCACTCTTCCCAACACCCGTCTTGCCCAGCAAAACAATCCTCACACCAGTATCACCGTGTATTAAACCTGCAAACAACAAAAGAAGAACAGTTATTACAGTGAAACACACTTGCTAATATCACATTTGCTGAAGCAACCACGCCATAGTTTCTACAACACAGCTCTATATCAGTGAGAGCTGTGCTTACGAGGTAATGGGCAAATTCATTACATCAGAGAAACCATATACTAGCTATATATATATATATATATACATCATTTTTAAAAACAAATTCGGTACTTTTCCCGTTTGTCTTGTGCTTTGGACTTGTCTGCCTTGTTTGGACTGTTTACCCTGGCTTCTAACCTTGCCTGTTTTTCTATGCTGTTTGCTGCCTGCTGATTCATTAAACACTTTGCACATGAAAATTGCAATGTTATGGTGCAATCAAGTCATGTTGGAAAGATCATATTTACGAGTTGTTATCATTTAATTTTTTTTATTTTTATTTACTGTGTCAATATAAATTCAATTATGCTTTTTACATGTACAGTTACACTATCTAAGGTGCATGTACAAAATACAACAGTATTTACGATACAATTTTAAGATTGTATGATACGATTGTAAGAGCGTAATTAAATGTGTCTGGTTTGACACCAGAAACCAGACAAATTCAATTTACAAATGGCCTCGCTACTCTTACAATAAAAATAAGGTAGATATTTTATTATTAATGTACATTATATCGTATCATAAATACTGTTGTATTTTGTGCATGCACATTAGATAGTGTTACTGTACATGTAAAAAAAAGAATAATTGAATTTATATTGACCAAATAATTGAATGTGTGTATATATATATATATATGTATATATGCATATGTGTGTGTGTGTGTGTGTGTGTGTGTGTGTGTGTGTGTGTATATATATATATATATACATATATACACATACACACACACACACACACACACACACATATATATATATATATATATATATATATTAAATTTACAGGATCTACATACATTTTATAAAAACATAAAAAAGCAAAAACACACCCACTGCACATTACATTTGAATCATTTTGTTAAAAAAAAAAAAAAAAAAATATCTTGCTGAACATTTTTTAGAAAAGGTACATCAACATTTTGCTTTGATCAAAGTGACTTGAATGTACCTGACATCGTAATTATGACTTCCCAACTTCTCAGGAGGATTTGAACACAATGACAAACATCAACACACTTTCATGAACTCATACCTGATTGAGTTTTCATCATAGATCTTCTCAGTTCCTCTATTTCAGCTCTGTGTTTGTTTTTCTCCAGTTCTACTCGATCCTGAAGGTACATGAAGGTGGTGTAGAAACGTTCTTTGTTCTCTTGTATCATGTTCTCCACCTCCTGAAGTAGAGCTGGAACCTGTGAGCTGTTCTCCAGAACAAAACGATGACCTCCAAATGTTTGAAGAGACGTCTCAGTAGCGGAAGTATTATATAGACTTTTACTACTAATTAGTTTACTAATCATGCTCTTCTCTTGGATTATGAGAACCATGAGGTGGTTTTCGAATATTGACCTGAATATCCTCTGGATCTCCTCCATTTCTGCTTTGTCTTCATCAGTCAGTGGAGCATCAGGAACAATGAGGAGGAAAACATGAACTCCAGGATCACAGAGAGACACACAGCGGAGAGTCTGACGTATCACTTCCTCCTCTGAGAGCCGACTGAGAGCTGGAAGCTCCACCAGACTGATCACACGTCCATGAAGCTCCAGGTTTCTCCTCACACACTCTTTCTCTTTCAGGTGTAAGGGGGGAAGAAACTTCTTTTTTCCTCTTATAAGTTTTGATACGGAGGCCTTCAGTCTTCCATCACTTCCACATAACACAAAACACAGCTTCTGTCTTCTGCTCACGCATACACTTCCTTAAACCACAACAACAAAATAGGTTACTGCAGCATTTTTAGATATATTATTACTATGATTATTATTATTATTTTAATTTAGTATGTTAAATCAATTAAAAAACTTGCCTATATTTATAAACTTACTCTTTGCTTGATAATCCTCCAATCTGGTCTCTGGATTCCTAACTGTAAAAAAAAAGTGTGAATATATATATATATATATATATCATTGTCTCACTTGTGGGGGTTCCTGCAATTCTTAGTTAAACATTTAATTTCAAATTTGCTCTGCATATATCTAAGATATGATACACATTGCAATAAATATATCACGATTCAATACACAACTATGCATCATGGCTGAAAATTTGTTTAACTGTAGTTTTGTTTACATGAACTGCTTCTTTATCAGTTAAAGTGTGATGATCACATGGTGCTTCTGAAACCACTGGTGGGCTTTGAGTATACCTCTGATCTATCAGGATTCAGGAATAACTAAATCAATCAAATGGCTACATAAAAATAGTTGACAAGTTAGACTTGGCCTGCATTAACTGTAAGAAAGATACTGTAGTCTGTTCTTTGTCATTCAGATGTTAGGTGTGTACAGGGGCATACAACTGTCAATACTATACCAATAGTATGTCAAAATCACAGTTTTTTGCTATGCACTCTACCCAAGTTAAATGTTATACAATGTAAGTCCTTAATATTCAATAACCCAGTGTCTGAATATGGCTGGATATGTTATTTCAAATGTAGGAATACTTACAATATGATATTAGGGGTATATTGCGAAGAAACCCTTTTGCTTCCTTTTTCTCAGTATGAGTTTCTAGGTGTTTTCCATCATCGTCTGCATCAGAATCTTCGTCTTCCTCCTCTGTTCTGAGGGAAGCAAAGGACCTGTTGTGATCTTCATCTACCGATGATCCTTCTGCATAATCGTATAGTTCACATATGAGAAATTCTTCACTGTTTTCTCTGAGAATCTCCTCTATTCGTTGCGATATTATAGAGCACCATTCCTCTGTTTTATGTTCAAGCTGCAGATGTCCTCCTCCACATTCGGCATTAAACTGTTGAATTGATTCATTAGCTTTCACAGGTGCACCTATAGCGTTGTGTGTCTCTTCATCAGTCGTGAGCACAATGGTGCGTTTAATCGCCTCTTCACTGAATTCTCTCAGGACACTTTTCACTCTGTATCTGTCTTCTTCAGTGAAGTCATTGTGTTGCAGCACGAGTATGAAGACATGAGGTCCTGGATAAGACAGAGACACACACTCTCTCACTGTGTGTGTGATGTGATGGAGTGACAGATGACTCTGGAGCAGCTGAGGACTGTTGATGACCATCACACGTCTGTCCTTCAGTCTTCCTCTGACTCTCTCTACAACATCTGGAGGAGCTTCACTGTCAAACGCTGCTCGTCCCAACAGGAAGTTTCCCAATCGACTGTTTTCTGACACACTCTTCCCCAGAAGAACAATCCTCAGATCGCTTACTGAAACACACACACACACACACACAAAGACATTTAAACATTCACCACAGTAGAACAGCAAATCAAACATCGTTGTAGTGGATTCTACCCATTAAGAGGCCATTTACACAACACCGTTTTCAACTAAAAACTGAAAACTTTTAATGCGTTTTGACTGATGTTACATGACTACGTGTTTTGGGGGCCTGAAAATGCTAAATTTTGCAGACTAACACAATACACCGTTATATGACGTGTCTTTATTTACTGATGTCTACACAGAAACACCCAAGCTGGATCTGCTACCAAGCCAGGGCAACAATAACACTGCTAACTCTGAGGTAAAGCCACTTGGTGAACAAGCATGCCCACTAGTGGTCACACTCCCAAATACCTTATACTTTACTGCAATTGCATTACTCATCACAGATAGTAAAGAGGTCATATAATTATTAAAAAAAATTGTCAAGTAGAGAGTACAAATTGTTAATATCTCTGATAATCAGTAAGTAGCCAAAAATATACTTAAGTACAGTAATTACATTTACTCAAATAATTTAAACCAGTGTTTAAATCCAACATCACAGTTGTGAAACAAAAGTGAACAAAATATTTGAGTTTGAATTAATCTCGTCCGTTTTTAAGTGGATAAACTGCCTATTATTTCCACAGAATCTTCATATAATTGTTTATGGTGTTAGAACTTACTGTCAGGAGGAGGTGCCTCCATGCTTGATCTGCTGCGAACATGATTAATCACTGAAACAAAAGTCTTGCATCACTATTGGCTGTCACCACAATAACACAACTGAAAACAAACATTACATTTGAATGATTCTTACAAGCAGCAATACTGGGCAAAGTAAAAGTGTGAATTGCTGAGGTAGGGATCAGATTAGAAAATAAAGCCAGTTTAGAATTTGCTGTGTTATTATGGCATTGTAAAAATCAAATAACATAAAAACAAAAACCAAAATAGAAAAACAACAACAAAAAAGTAATCTGTCAGTTAACTTTGTTGTGACTCGTCTTGACTCGAACTCGCTGTAGCAAGAAACATAGTGTAAAGTCGGTGTTAGTGTCATTAAACAACACAGGCCTGCACAACAGCACAGTCAACAACTTGACAGAAAAAGTTTAGTGGTTAAGTGAGATCATCCGTAGTCAATAAGAGTGGTGGATATGTGAAGAAACATGTTAGTACACATATTTCGGTTAGCTAAAGTCAAAGCTTACAAAGCTTACACGCACTCTGTGCCATTATATCACCAGCTCCGTTAGGTTTGTTTCTGAACCGAAAGTGTAAACCGAGAAGACAAACTCACCTGCGCCCTCCTGTGGAGACTTTAAAGCACAAGGACAGATTCTGCACTTCTAACAAACAAGCAAATCACTCTCATTTTGTGGCTGACTTGAGTTTTTACTTTCTGTCTGATCTACTAAACACGAATTATATAAACTGAAATATAAAACATATAGCCTATGATATAAACGGTGAACCCAAAAGCTTCACCAAGCCGAGTGCATTGTTAAAATTCTAGATAACACTTTACAATCCCATTAATTAACATTATGTTTGAATGCATTAATTAACGTGAACTAACAATGAGCAATACATGTTCCAGTATGTATTAATGTTTGTTAACAGGTCATTGTTAGTTCAGGTCCGTCCATTAATTATAAAAATATGACTTTTGATTTTAATAACGTATTAATAAATGTTAAAATTATCTTAGATTAATAAATTATTTAGTGTTGCCAAATTTTACATTTAAATAATCAAATTTGCATACGTTTCTTTTCTTAGGTATATTCTTGCCAAAAATGCACCTAAAGGGTTCATGTACAGATTAATGACAATTACCAGTCGTTGAATAAACGAGAAAAAGTCTAAAAAAAAAACAGAGAATTAAAACACTACAGGCAATCTCAGCTCAAGTGCAAGTTATATTATGCCTTTATGACCTTTTTGAATTAACGTGAAGTTAATCTGGTTGAGATGGTATAAACTCAACTTTAATTGTAGGACATTCTTCCTTCTCAGACACAAAACTAGAGAAACTGACCTGCACAGATCAAGAAGATTTAACATTCACACTGCATATTTCAATTACCAATAGTTTTCAAAGATTTATAATCTTAGTTATGATGAATAGAATTAAAGAGGACAGTTATTAGAGGAAAACCAAACTGGAAATTAAGATCAGATCAGTGAATAACTGTTGTGTCAGAACTCACTGCTTTCAAACATCTGAGGTTTATTCTGCATTTCTGTCTCACTCATCTTTACATCCATTTGAGAAAGAAAGAACGAACAGCAGGAAAACACTTAAGAGTGAAAAGAAAGTGAAAATACAAACTAAAATGCTTCATTGAAAACTGCAGGTATTTACTATGGTAAAGTTTTCAGTCCAGTGAACACATGTTTAAGGCATTTCCGTCATGAACTAGTTGCTCCTGTGGTTTGTTACGCAGCAGTTTATAATCTAGATACTTCATCATGATGTCAATTAATCTTCACGATACCCTGAAATACACATGTAGAAAGTGCCGAGAAGAGTGTTTGTGTGTATGAATGGCACATTATGTCTGTCTGGGTCTGGCAGCTGATAAACCCTCAGGAGTGAGTGTGTGAGACGCTCTACATGAACAGCAGCTTCAGCTTGAGTTTAGATCAAACCACTGGTCCTCGATCTCTGAAACGCAGCATGATCTTATTCTTTTACATTTCATTTAGAAAATTTGATTAGAATTTGAATGCATCTGTATTCATTTGCACGTCTTACGTTTACAATATGTCACCCTGGACCACAAAACCAGTCACAATGGTCAATATTTGGCCGAGATACAACTATTTGAACATCTGGAATCTGAGGGTGCAAAAAAAAAAAAAAAAAAATCGAAACATTGAGAAAATCACCTTTAAAGTTGTGCATTTCTGTTCGCGATTGTGCTGCATTCACTCACATACATTTTTTATACATTTACGGTTAGGAAATTTACAAAATATCTTCATGGAACATGATCTTTACTATGAAGATTTACGGTTTTACTTCATCTGCCAATAAATATGCGTCAGTTTCACTAAACGGCTCAGCGCGCTCGCTGGCGTGGACATTTAAGAAGGGATGGATATTTGTGTGATAGGCTTGGTGAGTGAAATTATATTTGTATTATCTTTTTGTATAATTTTCTTTAGATTTTCTTTCTAAAAGTGACCAAAAATACATTTAACTCCAGCTCACCATAGGTGTCGCCAAACTGCTCCATCTCCAAAGCGTTCGCACACATGGGTCAGAGTTTGCGTGCAGGTGCGCAAATTTTCCCATCAAGTTTGTTTTTATAAATCACAACTTATTCGTCGGAATTGGCGTACGCCTCTTTCAGGCCCTGTTTTGTGCGTACGCAACGGTTATCAATGAGGCCCCTGATGATGATGACACAGCTGTTCCACGATTGGCCGGATACACCGCATGATTAGCCTAGAAATCTAGACGCACCCTAGCGGCAGCAAAATGTATTTTGCAGCCAGGGCAGTCTAGCAACTCTCCATTGACTTTCCAGATGCAAAAACCTAAATTGGGTCAGACCAATCACGTCGTGTATAGAGTAGGCGGGGCGGGCTTAACATAATGACGACAGAGTTGCGACGGTTCCCTGCTACTTGAAACCAAAGAATGACGGCTGCTGCTGGAGAACAGTCTTTCGAATCGGCTTTGGCTGCGACTCTGGAGGACTTGAAGTTAAGTTTTTCTTTGAGAAAAGAGCAAAGAACGGCACTTTAGTCATTCTTAAAAAAGGAAGATGTGTTCATAGTTTTGCCGGCCAGATTCAAAAGTTGAATCTATCAACTAACGTTAACTCCGCTGTTGGGAAAACGCTCTGGTTGGTTGAAGCGCTGTCCTATTGCGTGCAGAGTGAATTTGAAAGACAGCCGTTTATCCCGCCCCTCGGATTGAGCCGTGTCTATGGTGAGTTGCCAGACCTAACATCTTGATGTAGGTCTGGCTTGCCAGGCTACCGCATGATAACAATCATGTGTAATTTGTGTTTATTCTCACACCTTCAGTTCCACTTATGCTCACAAATCTGCATTTTTATAACTGTTAAAGCTGAATTAAGCAGTACAACTGGTCAGTGTTTCCCTGTAGCTGCAGGATAACTGTTCAACTTTAAATTACAACAACACAGTTTCAATTTCTGCTATCGTAGGCTCATTTAAATTTAAGCATCTACTGTACTTTAGACACGTGCAAACTGGGTGCCGATGTGGTGAGACGTACATGGTCGGCCAGATTAGCCTTGAATGCATCCTTGTAATCGGAGCTGCGCGGAAAGTTAAATAAATGCTGTGCACACCGCCATGCGAAATGGGGTCTCGTGCACTCAATGCGCACGACCACCCACACAGCAATGATATCATTTTTGCCACTCGCACCTGTGCACTCATGCAGATGCGGCAAGAATAAACCAAGCTTAAAGTGCTCGCCATTGTATTATTCTTTGAAACGGAAAGGGGGCGACTCTGTGTAATTGTCCTCTTAACCATCAGGAATCAGCGGTGAGAAGTAAGGTACACACGTGATAATGTTTATTTGAGTATACACCACCAATGACAAAAGAATTATGTAAAGCAGTAAACCTTGAGATTATTACTTGGGACATTAGAACAGAATATATGGATATGAGAATATGTATACAACTAAATCAACAATCTCTTAAATATTTTCTAATTTCACTTAACATTTCATTAAGGCAAGGCAAGTTTATTTATATAACACATTTCAAACACTATGGCAATTCAAAGTGCTTTACAGAAAGGAATTAAAATAATCACAAAATAAAAAGCAAGGAAAATTAAAACAGTTATAAATGAAATTAAAAGAGATATATGATACAGTTATAAAAATGAGTCAAAAGATGATACATGGATAAACTTCTCATCTGGCAAAACACTGGTGTATCATTATTAAACATGGACCTTTATGTTCATTTCCCAGCGGGCACCTTGACGTCAATTTAACATCAATATGACATCAACATTGATGTCAAAATGACGTCACAAAATAGGTCAAAAATGAAAGTCATATTGACGTCAAAGTGTTGTGCCAAGATTTTGACCTCTGCTGATGTCATTTTGCCAAACAAAAAGGTGAAATGCATGGCCGTACACTTATTACAGCTTCACTTAAAACTAACCAGATTTACTTTATTTAATTTCCGGTTTAAAGAAATCATATTTTGTATTTTAAAGTCACCATGATGGTGGTTAGCGTTTGCTTTAGTTGTGCTCTTGACCCTTGACTCTTTAATATAAAATTTTGTCTGACTGCTGTAATTGAGTATTTTTAAAGCACAATTGTTGTGGCAAAAAAAGCCATGCGAAAATGAGATCAGGTGATGTTGACTGTTGACGCCTATCTCTGTATTCATATATAAGCTCCTTCAGTATTATCAACAGCTATCGCATTTCTCAGGAGTGAATTACCTTCCTCCATACCCAGCTCTTCCTCTCTTCCAGTTAGTATGGCACTCTGATTCCCCTTTAAATCAGACTAAATTCTCTAATTATTTTTTACATTAAGATATTGACATTAACGATATCTGCAATTAATTTATGTTAATAAATGTATGTTCTGTTAATAGGGGTTATTTCTGCTCTTCCTACTCTTACCCATGCTAGGCTGCATGGATGTGCAGGGAGCTCTTGCCCAGAACAGAACCATACGGTCAATCCTAACTGTATGCTAATTGTCAATCGTATTTGACGATAGTGGTCCTGACAGAAATGGTTTATGTTGTAAATTGTAAATGGTGTCCTGTGACTACATATAAACAGAAATAGACACGACCGAATAAGTACTTTGTGTGTCTTCTTGCTTTTGTGAAATAATGGTAAATACCACTTTATTGAATGCGGAGGCGGGGCTCATTTGCATATTCATAGAACCGCTTATACTAAATGAGGCAAGGGTGGCGAGTTACATTCAAGCTATTTTAAGGCATAAAGAAAAAACATTTCAAGGAAAAAACTTTTAAATATGTAATTTTGGTGATCAAAGATGAGTTTTAAGGGATGAAATTATTGACTACAGGGGACTTTATGTAGGTTAACAACAAAAATGGCACACTGTAAAACCCAACAAGTATATATAAGTTCACAATACTCATATGTATTCATTTTTAAACTTAAATGGTTTGCCGCAATCAGTTTCCTCAATCGGTTTGAGTTGAGTTAACTTGTTGGGTTTTACAGTGCAACAAACAGCAGCTTTTATTATGTTCGTTTTGGGATCGCTTGTTTCCAGTGATTGCTTTCTGATTAGTTTTCTGATAAAACTTCCATTTGTTGGTGAAATGATGGGTTTGTGTGACATTGTTCCAGAGAGGCTTGTTACGGCGGGTTAAAGTGAAGCGCCGGAGCCCGGCCCGGAATGTTGAAAGCCCTGTCTCGTACTAGCCCGGCTATTCACTCTCTGCCCCATTAGATGCATTGACCCAAACACTCAATAGCATTCTGTTTTGAGTATTTTCTCCATTCATCTGATATCTTAAAACTCCCCTCAGATGTTTTACTGTAGTGTTTTTCCAGATCTTTTTGGAATCGACACACAAACCACTTCCAGTAGGGCAGTTCAGATAGATCAGGGGTGATGCTCAAGTCTTCATAAACTCCTCCTGCTCTTCTGTATTCTCGACAAGGGAACTTTCTATCTGGTGCATCGCTTGCCACTAATTTTTTGCAAACAACAGCACAGAGATACTGTGCTTGAGGGAAATGCCTTTCATTAATTCCTCTCTCTCTGTGGAAAGCAACACTGTGATCTCCATGATGGTTTTCTATGGTGTTGGTGCAGACGTCTTTACGAATAGGACACTGACCCCAACAGCACTGACAGAAGTGATCAATCAGAATCTCATCTGGTCTGAACTTATAGTCCAGATTTGCAGGAAAAGTCTTTGTGTTGAATCTACTGCTCATATAGGACATTACAGGAGGAAGTTCTTCTCTTATCACATCTTTTAGGAGGATGAAATCATCAACATCATCATGTTTCACTCCACTGAGGTATTTTTCAGAGAAGATCAGCTCATCTGAGAGCTGCTGTGTGAATCTCTTCAACCACAAACCAACATCTCCTCTGTTCACTTGGACATGTTCAGTAGATTCATGTGCTGCTTTCATGATCTTCTGCTGCAGGAGTTTAATGTTCTCCTTCATTTTGGGTAAAACACTGACACTGAACTTTTCACTGATGTACCGACTGACTTCATCTCTGATGAAACTCTTGAAGTGATCTCTGGTATTATGAATGTAGTTCATATATTTGTTGAAATCCTCCTCTTTTGCCATTGTCTTCAGGATGTGTTTCTCCAGATCTGATCTGTTTCCGTTCAGTGATTCACAGTTTTTCATCATTTCATCTGTCATATCTCTGGCAGTCTTCTTGTAGACACTCTGCTCAATGGGCTCTTTAAGTTTCTGACAGATGATCTCTCCAAAAATGGCAGCTGATGTTGCTCCATGACAGTATTTCTGGAAAATACTGTAATATTCTTCTCTCTTCTTCTCCAAATAGAGAACATGATCATTGGCTTCCTTGAACAGTCTGTGTTGGTCAGTGATCATCTTGTTTGCTCTCTTACAGATGGAAAGAACCAAATCCATGAAGAATTCAATCTTGAACACATAATTCACTGGTCCTTTCTGATGTTCTGTTACTCTCTTCTTGATGTAATCTATGAGCTGTTGAATGCAGCTGATGTTGTATCCCATCTTTGAAATGTTAAATGACTGAATCATTCTGTCTGTCTGCTGAGCAACGTCTGTAACTAATGATCTTATTTCAGATGCATCTTCTGGAGAAAGAGTTTGAACAAATCCACATGTTTCTTTAACTGTTTTTGTGGACTTTCTGAAAATAACATATTGAGAGAATGTTGACACAGTAAAAATATCACAGCTCTCACTGCAATGGTATACAAGACTACTTCTATAGATGTTTTTGAGGATCTCTCTCACATCTCTCATTATGTCAATGTCTTTGATTGGAGGAGTGTCTGAGATAATCATATTCACACTCTGTTCCCAACACAAATCAAATTCTTTCTTCAGTGTTTCTTCATTATTTGCTTTGTCTTTGAGTTTTAAGGCAAGTTCTTTGCTCTTTTCATAGAGAGTGTTTTCATGATTTGTCCTCTGAGCATCAATCTTTTTCTTCAGGTCTCGCTGCTGAAGAATCGCAGTTAATTTCCTCTTTGTTTCTCTCACAATGTTTTCCTGAGTCTCATACATTTTTATGTCAAATGATGATTTCCACTGAATCAGTATTTCTGCATCTGTGTCTTTCTCAAAGAATCCTGATATTGAGTTCTCCACCTCTTCACTTGTCTTTTTCAGTTCGGTTTGAAGATCAGTTTCCTCAACCTCATGAATTGCTTCATTTTCTATTTTGTTGTGTAGTTTGTTCTCAGTTTCCATCATGGCACTGTGAAGACTCCAGGACCACTTGCTGTATTCGGTCTCCAGTTTCCTGTAGGCTGAAATCTCCAGAGCAGTTCTGAAGCTGAAGATGAACCGTTCCTTCAGTAATGCCTCACAGAGATCTTTAATACGATCTTTTAAGTCTATCAGCATCATTCCACATGATTTTGAGGCTCGAGACATAATAGTTTTCTTTAGTTCTTGAATATTCTCACAGTACTTTGGGTTTGGTGGTGCCATGGGTGGGTTTCCCTCCCAGAGATGAGCAAAATACTTCACATCATTCTGAACATCAAATCTAATGACATCACTGAAATATTCTGCATCATAGTCTTCCTCTTCTGCAGCAAGTTTTGTCATCTTATCCAGTGTCTGCAGCAGTCGTCTCCTTCCCTCCATGTTTTTCTCTCTAGCTTTGACGTCTGAGACATTCTGATGCACAAACACACAGCTGGGATTCAGTCTGACCTTCTTCATCCTCAGGAAGGCCTGAACAACAATCTGAAGAATGTCCTGCATCTCAGATGGGTTTTCTCCAAAGATGTTGATCAATGTCAGATTTCCAAGTCCAACAACAAATGTGGCCAATTCAGTATCATGATCTTTTGTTGATCTTCCAGCCAGTTCTTGGGGACGGAGACCCTCAGTATCAACAACCAGAATATAGTCAAAGTTCATCTGTGTTTTCATCTCATCTGAGACTTTGACCAGCTGCATGAAAGCTCCTCTGGTTGTTCTGCCAGCACTGACGGCAAACTGGAGTCCAAACATGGCATTCAGCATGGTGGATTTCCCAGAGCTCTGAATCCCTAAAACTGACAGCACAAAGACTCTCTGGTCTCCCAGTTTCTGGATGAGTTTATCTAGAACAGCAGAGATCCAGATCACAGGAACATGAGCAGCATCTCCATCCATCAGCTCCAGTGGAAATCCAGAGATCATCATCTCTGCTGCGAGACTCGGGAGAGAAGAGAAGTCAATCTGCAGATCTTTCTTGTTCTTCTTCACAGATGAACATGATTCATAGATCTGACCGATCTCCCTCATGATGTGCTCCAAACCAAAGTCTGCGGCTTGAAGATCCTCAGATATTCTCTCAAGTTCTGCTTGTTCAGCTTTGAGTTGTTCAGATTGATCAAAATTCTCTTTCAGTTTTAAGACTGTTGACCACATTTCATCGTATTTGTGATGTAGACCAGAAAGGTCAGCTGAGATATATTCATCCAGGAAGATTCTGAGCCATTCAAGAAAATACATGTTGTTTGTAGCATGTGAGTTCATTTCTTTAATAAAGATCTTAATAAACTCCCTGATGTCAGATTCATGCTGCTGTTCACGGATTTTCTTCATCTCTGTTTTCTTTCTACTGATGTCCAGTTCTGTCTCATATGCTCGAGGTCGATGTAGTTCTTTGTTCTTCTGACTCCACTGACGCCACAGTTTCCCCTGATGAGGCAGAAATGATTCTTTGATTTCTGTCAGATCTTTCTTCTCCAGTAAACTCATCATCTGCTGTGCTGCTTCTCTTCCTCTCCTGCAGTCTTCATCATCTTCCTCATCTACTCTGATGTCTGAGTGTTTGGACACATCTTCAAGTCTGAAAGTGGAAGATGATTCTGACAGACAATCATTTATAGTTCTACTGAGTTCTTCAAGTACAACTGAATGATTTCTGTCTCTTAGACCAATCTTGTATTTCCTTTTCTTTACTTCAGTTACAGCAGATTCATTTTCAGTAAAAAGGCAAATGAGTGGCTTTGAGTCCTTGTACAGGTTTTGGATTATTGCTGCACTTTTGTCATTCCTGTTCAGTTGTGGTAGAAGAACAACATTGACTGAGGCCATTTCAGTGAGGATCTGCAGCTGTTTCTCATGATCTCCTGCATCACCGTGTAGATTACAGAACGCAACACAGTCAGTGAATTTATCCGTGTTTCTCCCAGAGGGGCAGAACCAGGCGATCTCCACCACTCCATCCATCAGGACTCTGGTTCTGCTGCCGCCTGGGCAGTTCCTGTGGAAGAACGTGTTGTGTCTCTCATTGATCAGACTGTTCATCAGCTGAGACTTGGATGAAGACACAGAGCCAAACCTGAAGAAAGACACCATTGGAGTTTTTGCCTTGCAGATCGGCTGGATTTGAATGATGGTTTCATTGTTGATGTTTCTCATCTTCCAGTTCTTGTTGATTTGTCTGAATGTCCAGAGAGGAAACTCAATCTGTTGTGTAAATGGATCAGGAACAAGCAGAGGCAGAGCGTACTGACACTGGGACAGTTTAGTGACCATCAGCTGCTTCAGGAAACCATCAGCACAATGAAATGCGGCCATCTGAACATCCATCGGGTGGATTCGCTGAGACTGACTTGTTCCATTACTAGACAAAGACATTTCATGAAAAATATCACTTTCATCTTCAGATGATTGATTGTTAATTTGTTGAGTGTGATCTTCCTTGTTTTTCTCTTTAGTTTTAATGTATCTTGCTCTGTAGTTCATCATCAGTAGTTTTTGTAGGAAAGTCTGAATCAGCTCCTCTTCAGCACAAGACTCTTGGGACTGCAGTGAATGAGCAAATATCTGAAGAAAATCTGCAGGTCTCAGTTTATTGTGGTACTTGTCTTCAAGATGAAGTCTGTGAAATAGATGATATATTTTTTCTACTCTGCTCTGCTCTGTTCCAATGTCCTTGTTTTTTCTCTGTTTAACAGAAAAACACAATGAGATATTTATTATATTAAGTCTTTTCCAGTACTCAACCTTAAATAGTTCAGACAAAAATAAAATTGTGTAATTGTATTACTCACCCTAAAGTTGTGCCAAATCCGTACGACTTCTGTTCATCTTTGGAACACAAATGAAGATTTTTTTGATGAAATCTGTCCCTCCATTGACAGCTACGCAACTGACACTTTGACACTTAATTAAAAAGTTAATTAAAGAGATTGTTAAAAAAAAAAAATCAATATGAGTTGAGCGGTTAAAGGGGGGCTCAGTAACTTCGGGATTTCTTCGCTGTATTCTCGCTTTTTGCTCGCAGGTTTCTCTCTAGAGCTCCCCCCACAGCTTCGGAAAAGATTTTTGACAACACTGTTGTAAAAACTCGTTGGCTATTCTCAGACACCAGAGGCTAGCAGATCAACGACATCAAAGCAGATGGGATATTCTTTAAAACGTCTTCTTCATTCGGGTTCGAACAGCGTGAGGGAGCGCAATAATGACGGCATTTTAGCAGATTTCTTTTGGCCGTAAAGCAATTGTTTACATCGCGAGACCTGATATCACGCAAGACTTCCTGACGCGGTGGCCAGCGGCCCGCCACCCCAAAGTTGCAAGTGCGTATTTTCCGCTCACAGGCACCAGGGGGGTGCGAAACGACCACCATTCAACCTGAAATAAGTAATATAACCATTCCAATGACTCCGAAGCTGTTCAGTTAAGGTAAAAAAAGTTACTTAGTTCACCTTTAAGTCCAAATTTCCTGAAGAGACTTGATCGCTTTATATGATGAACAGATTGAAATGAGGTTCATTCTCGTAACACACGTGCTGTGTAACACACAAGAATGAACCTCATTGGTTCTTGTGGAAGCTCAAACGTGCTGCGTAATACAAGACTGAACCTCATTGGGTCTTGCTTAAGCTCAAACGTACTGCATAACGCAGTAATGAACCTCATTGGTTCTTGTGGAAGCTCAAACGTGCTGCGTAACACGAAAATGAACCTCATTGGTTCTTGCAGAAGCTCAAACATGATGCGTAACATGAGAATGACTCTCATTGGTTCTTGCTGAAGCTCAAACGTGCTGCGTAACACGAGAATGAACCTCATTGGTTCTTGCTGAAGCTCAAACGTGCTGCGTAACACGAGAACGAACCTCATTGGTTCTTGCTGAAGCTCAAACGTGCTGCGTGACACAAGAATGAACCTCATTACTTCTTGAAGGAGCTCAAACGTGCTGCGTAACACACGAGAATGAACCACGCACCACATGTGAACATGCTTGAGCTTCCGTTTACCACAAATAATAATAATTATCATAACTCATTACATTTATATGCACTTTTTTCGGCACTCAAAGTACTTTACATGGAAGGGGGGAATCTGATGATGCGACGGCAGCCATAATGCGCCAGAACGCGCACCACACACCAGCTTAATGGTGGAGAGTGATGTGTGAGTTGATAAATGTTTATATGAGAATAAAAGCCTAAATTCAATCTTTTCATCATATAAAGTGATTGTGTCTCTTCAGAAAATTTGTACTAAACAGTTCGATTCTAATGGATTAGTTTTACGATCTCTTTATGAACTTTTTGAAGCGTCAAAGTGTCAGTTGCGGAGGGACAGAGATTTCATCAAAAAGATCTTAATTTGTGTTCCAAAAATGAACGAAAGTCTTGCGGGTTGGAAATGATATGAGAGCGAGTAATTAATGAAATAATTTTCATTTTTGAATAAACTAAACTTTTAACTACTAGGTTATTTGTACTTTGCTGAAAAACGCACTTGATTCTAATGAACATATAGATATATATAGCTACAATATGTAATTTTTTTTGCTGCTAGAGGTCGCTAACCTCTTACAATAACAAAGGCGTAGATTGATGACGCAGTGAATAAGCGGAATCATGGAACTTGCCGTCATGCAGATGGATCTAATAATGTTTATGGATGAGTGATAACATTGATGCTTTTAACATGACTGTGGTATGAATCTGGGTACGACTGCTAATGAGACAGATATCAGCGCCACACGCGAGATCCGCGTAAAGGAATGAGGACATTTCATTCTACCGATCTACCCGCAAGTGCTGAATTACTACTCACACAGTAGTGTTAATTTCGTCACCTATTTTTAATTTAGTCTTAAGGCCATTGCACACCGAAAGTCCGAAATTCGCATCCGAAATTTTCGCACGTTAAAAAAAAAATTCGACCTCATGTTATGTCAATAATGCTTGCACACTGTCTACGAAACTTTCGTCCGTAAAAAAAAAAATTCGGATTGGGTTCGATTTTCTGCGTTTTTCGCATCCACAGCCAGTGTTTTGTGAGGTTTTTTGAAAATTTAGAGCCACCGTCAAGCGAACTACAAAATCCAGAATGACGTCTGACAAGTTGATACACTTCGTCTCGCAGCACAAGTACTGTATGAAAAACAAAATGCGGATTACAAAGACACTGAATAAAATATAACCTGTATACAGCTGTTCTGTCTGCCCAGCGCTTCTGCCGGCCGTGTGTGTGTGTCCGTCCATAGACATACTGCCAGTTTCTGTTCAGGATCGATTAATTCACGGAAATTGGTGGTCTTTTTAATATGTGGCTCCAGTATCGCTAGCAAAGCATCAAACTGTTCCACTGACATTCTGAGGTAAATTTTTTATCGTTTGGGATAATTTCGCAACTCCTTGATAAGGAGGTGAAACTCTCCTTCCTCTCGGCGCTATCTCAGGATTGGATGGACCCAATATTTCCTCTTTCTTTTTCTCTTTTTATGAAGAAAGAGGGCAAGAAATTCATCCTCACTGCTTGACGAATCCATTTAGTGTTTTTTGCGTTTTTTTCCGCAAAGGTTTAATAAATACGCATCGGACTCAGTGTGCAAGGTTTCTGTGCGTGACGAATTTTACTGCTGACGAACACGAAAAAACGCATACGAAAATTTCGGACTCAGTGTGCAATGGCCTTTAGTCTTGTGCCAAATGTCCTTGTTAGTTTTAGTCATATTTAGTCATTCACATATCTTTTTTTGTTAGTCAAGTTTTAGTCGACTAAAAGTCTCGTCATTTTAGTCTAGTTTTAGTCAAAATAAAACTCAAGGTATCTTATGGCGCTTTTCCACTACACAGTACCAGCTCGGCTCGGCTCGACTCGACTCGACTCGGTTTTGTTTGGTTTTCCACTGAGTAAAAGTTGTACCTGTACCTGCTTCCAGGTACTTTTTTTCGTACCACCTCCGGCGAGGTTCTAAGCAAGCTGAGGCGATACTAAAATGTGACGTGAAAACACGGCAGACTGCTGATTGGTCAGAGAGAATCGTCACTATTCACTGCGTCATCATTGCACGCGCCAGACGGAGTATCCTGAATAAAAAACAGCAAAAACAAAAACATCCAAAAACAGCATACACTCGATTTCCTCCATTGTCCTGTGTGTGTGGGTAGCGGGTGTGTCTTGCATGTCTTGCGTAGAAGATTAAGTCACGGCAGTTTCCTGCGGCGTCGCTATGACGACCAGGTACTATTGTGGAGGTACTATCTGCAATGGAAAACGGAGCGAAAAGCGAGCTGAGCCGAGCCGAGCCGAGCTGGTACTGGTAATGGAAAAGCGCCATTAGTCAAGTTTTAGTCGACTAAAAGTCTTTTAATTTTAGTCTAGTTTTAGTCAAAAAAGAACTCAATATATTTTAGTCTAGTTTTAGTCAAAAAATTGTAGTCTTTTTTTTTAAATAACACATTATTACTGAGATTATTACTGATAAACATTTCAGTAAAAAAAGTGTTTCACATATTTCAAACATTGGTTAAATGTCATAATTACCTGAAAAAATACACTTGTTGAATGATTTTTGTTGAATGCAAATGTTAAACGTGTCTGGTTTTCAAATTCTGATTTAGGACTCGAGCTTGACTGCACATCACATTTTTTACTTTATTGATACTGCTTTTAATCGTAATGCAACGGACTGGTCATCGGGACATAAGCTGTCATGTACAATAAAAGAGCCTGCGCAGCGACAGGAAATATAATTTAACACAAAAAGCCTGCCTAGACGGTGGACTTGCGCTCAGGATTTATTGTTGTTGTTTTTTTTTTAGCTGCGTGTGGAATGAATTATTTCTATGCACACACTATTTTATTTCTTGATAACAGATCGCTGCTAACTATAACACACCGTTGCCATGAAAAACAGAGCGTTGCCATGAACACACAGGATTCTAACCGTAGAGACGGAACGCACTATTTTCTTTAGCGGAAGCAATACAGTCGTTTTTAAATCAATAAACTCCTTTTTAAATCATAATTTTGTCTCAAATTATTGATTTGTTTGGTAGGTAGAAATGTAATAAGCGGGATCCGAACTCGTTCTGATTATTTTAAAGGTGTAACGTTAACAGCTGATGAAAAAGCAGAGACGATTGTAGACGAAAATGAAGAGAGATTTTATCTTAGTTTTTATTTTATGCAAAACATTTTCGTCTGGTCTTTTTTCGTCAAAAATAATGCATGTTAATTTAGTCTTAGTCAGCGTTTTTGGACAGTGGTGCAGTCTTGCCGCACACTCGTTCCCAGGTAACGCCGCACACTCGTTCCCAGGTAACGCCGCACACTCGTTCCCAGGTAACGCCGCACACTCGTTCCCAGGTAACGCCGCACACTCGTTCCCATGTAACTCCGCACACTCGTTCCCAGGTAACGCCGCACACTCGTTCCCAGGTAACGCCGCACACTCGTTCCCAGGTAACGCCGCACACTCGTTCCCAGGTAACGCCGCACACTCGTTCCCAGGTAACGCCGCACACTCGTTCCCATGTAACTCCGCACACTCGTTCCCAGGTAACGCCGCACACTCGTTCCCAGGTAACGCCGCACACTCGTTCCCATGTAACGCCGCACACTCGTTCCCATGTAACGCCGCACACTCGTTCCCAGGTAACGCCGCACACTCGTTCCCAGGTAACGCCGCACACTCGTTCCCAGGTAACGCCGCACACTCGTTCCCAGGTAACGCCGCACACTCGTTCCCATGTAACGCCGCACACTCGTTCCCATGTAACGCCGCACACTCGTTCCCAGGTAACGCCGCACACTCGTTCCCAGGTAACACCGCACACTCGTTCCCAGGTAACGCCTCGTCTTAGTCATGAAAAAAAAGGTCGTTGACGAACATATTTCGTCTCGTCTCGTCTGACGAAATTAACACTATCACACAGGTCATTTAATTTGATGAATTAAACTAAACTTAAATTAAACAGCGTTGTTTCACTTGATCTAATGTTACACTATCACACTAAACAGCATTTGAGTGTGTTGAAAGTTATAATGTTATTCTGTGTGTTAGTTTGTTAGCTATATGAGACTAGCAGTAAGCTAGGTCAACATTAGACCATACTGATCATTTTCTAACATTTCATATCATGTTGAGCTATATAACATTGATTAGTTTTATGTACATTTGTTCACCTGTCTAATAAAGTACATGCAAGAGCGGCGTCTCTGTCAAGTCCAAGTTTGTCGCGAAGCTCTTGACATCTCGAAAACGCCACGCCGATATTGATCCACGTTTTATTTCACATTTTGTCCCAAAGTCTGCTTGCCATGATCTATAATGTTTGAACGAAACAACAACCGCGTGCCGCTAAACAATTACACAGTTGTCCACATCTGTCGCCAAGGTTACTATGGCAGTAGGAGCTGAAACCAGGGATAATGCGGATATTATGTCAGTGACAGGCGACAAGTGACAAGGGACGGGTACTATTTAAAATTGTGAATTTCTCTGAATTGACAAATTCTTGGAAACATTTAGGATAATGTAAGTACATAATTGAAAGAAATATATACAGTAACACTGTGCAAGTGGTTTTTGGACATTTTGATACAAATTCTTACATATTGTACCTTTAAGTCATTGAAGTTGCAATAAGAGTAAGTAAAAATATTTCTGTACAGTTACTTAATGTATTTATTGCCAGGTGATATTTGATGAATGATCATCATACCTCTGTGGTAACTTTGATTACGTCACTGTCTACGGTATAGTTGAGTTTCCCCACCGCTGCACACTTGATGTCATACTCAGTTCCTGGTCTCAGATCAGTCAGAGTAACTGTGTGTTGATCCTTCACCAAAGTTTCAGATCTCCAGACTGTATCCTGCTTCGGTTTGTACAGTAATCTGAGCTCCTCTGTTGCAGGACATGACGGAGGAACCTTCAGAACCACACTCTGGCCTTTGACCTCTTCAGTGATTGGACAGGCTGGTTTGGATGGAGAAGTAAAGCAAACAACTTCATCACATTCACTTCCATACAGAATAATGCAGGATCCAGGATGATTCTCCATTTCCTTTGAGGACACAATGAATCTGTCTTGTTTACAGTTGTTTAAATTGATCAACTTCTTAAATATCTTTAAGTTGCTCCTCATGGTATTTTGGATCTCAGGAGTTAGCCAAGATTTTTGCTTGAAATCAAGGCTCTTCCCATCCGTTTCCCCTTGTGTTGAAGGACTCAGATAGGCAGTTTGTTGAAGAAGCACATCTGAGCAGTTCAGTGACGTGAATGTGTAACTGACTAAATTCCCGACCTCCAGATCCATCTTGATGAGATCAATGTTGTCTTTTACCTCAATGTTTTTCAACTGTCTGAGGATTGTTTTAATGATTTCAGACTCTCTTTCTCTTTCATTCAGCCATTCTGCAAGATTACTTCCTCTAAATGGAGATTCATCATGTTCTTGTAGAAGATCATTCAGTGCAGTTTCCTTCATCACATTCCCACGGATGTTTGGCAGCAGAGAGCCGAGTGTCTTCATGAGTCTCAACTTGTACTTGTAGCAGTTGTGCTTCATGTGCAGAATTTTATTATGAAATGCAGCAAAAGTCAGAGCAGGCGAGTCTTTCAGAAGGTCACTGCATTTCATCTCTGTTGTATTTAAACTCTCAGTCACTGATTCTATCTTTATGATCAGATCCATGCTGATGTCTTTATGAAGTTTTAAAGCTCTTGAGTGAAGTTTGTCCAGAGGATAAAGCCAAACTCTCAGAGGAACCGCCAACTCTTGGTTTTCTTTCAGCAGTTTTGGAAGATCAGCAAAAACCTTCAACGCATCTTCAAAAGAAGTCGGGTTAGACGGTAGCTGGAAGTCGCCATAAAATGTACAAGTGAATTTTTTGACTGCAGTTTGCTGACTGTGATTCACACTTAGATCAGCATTTGCACCCACTGAAATGATGCCCTGCAGTTTCTCAAGAGCCACTTTTACTTCTCCTTTTACTGATTTTTTGTTCTCGTTTGAAGAAACTTGTCTGTCAAACACAAAGCAGGCATCTGCTCCATACAGTATTGCTGTCACTACATGTGTGGCAATGTCATTATCATCGTCAGGAATATTTCCAGAAGGCAAATGATTCACGGTCAGTTCTTCAAACCTGCTGGTTGAATGATAATGTAGCGTCAGTCTCTGCTGTTTGAAAGATGTCTTGGTGTCTTTGAGATATTTTGCTGCTCCACTAACATGGATGAGATCACCTAAAAGACTCAGTTTGAGTCCACCGTCAATATTCAGTAATTTAGATTTGTCCTGAATGGAGTCTAAAGCTGTAACATTGAATCCTGTATTAATTTGGGCACGAGAGCAAATATTCTGCTGCAGCTGCTCTTTATTCCAAAGTCTAATACCTGTAACAGAAAAATTGTGTTTTAACTCTCAACAGTGAATTTATTATAATCGCATTTCACATCAGAAAATAGTTTTCATTAAATCATAGTAATATATTGAATCTGTGATAATGTTATATTTTGGTACCTGGTATTACCATGTCCTTTCTGCAGTCGTACAGCATGCCGAGCTGGAAGGGTCTCCCAAGAGCTGCTGTTTCAATTGCATTCACTCCCACCGAATCCATACTAAAGCCAAAACATGTCAGAGGAGAAACAGATCCGTGAGGTTTCAGTTACTGTTTGAGAAGTCACACATTAAAAGCTGCTGACAATGTTCAGTGTTCATCTGCTATCTGGGTAAAATACAGAGAAAGAAAAATGGAGAGAGAGAAAATATACAGAGAGAGAAAATCACATACCTTGGCAGGTTTGAGCTTGACATGGTATGCGAGTTTAAAGATTGACATTTGTTTTAGGCAATGTTGAAGTTTTTTGTAGAGGCATGTATAGCTCTGAGGTCATGTTGTCTTATTTGAAGTTATGATGTTTGGGACTGTTTTTTTTTTTGTTTTTTTATCCCTGAACATCATTATTTTGGTGTTTTTATGGGGTTAACTGAAACAGTCCGTGTTTGACCCTCTTTTGTGTGGACCAACATGGAATCAAGGTTAAAACTTAACATTATTTTTTTCTTCATCAGGTTTGCACCCTGACATAATATTATTTCAGTGATGAAAAATAGATCAAGATGGACATAAAATCGATATTTGTTCAACTTATTTTACTTTGAATCATCTTTAAAAATATCAAACCAATCTTGCTTTATGTACTGCAGGATTTAATGTTGGTATTCAGGGCTTAGCCCTGAAATGGTTCTCTTCCTATTTGAAAGATAGGATTTTTTAAGTCAGTTTAGGGGATTATTTTTCTTCCATTGCACCTGTGTGTGGGGTTCCACAGGGCTCTATACTGTGACCAATTTTATTTTCCCTTTATATGCTTGATTTTTGAGAAATTTGGGATTCAGTATCATCTGTATGCAGATGATTCCCAAATTTATTTACACAATTCCCAGTGTTAAATTAACACTCCTCAGTGTACATATGTGTCCACACTACAGGGTGTTAAAATTAACACTGAAGCAGTGTTGAGGTTAATGAGATAATTAAGTGATTAATTAAGTGATGATTGGCCATTAGTGGTGACACCTGATGTTAATAAGCAGAATCATTGAAGGAAAGAGAAAAAACAATAACATAAAAAAGAGAAACACAAGAACTACTGACTTCGAGTCATTACACATTGTTGCACTTATTATTACCAGTTTGACTTTATTTCTGTCATACATCGACAAAAGTTCTTGAGATTCAACAGAAGTTTAGATGGTAATGTTTTATGGATTTTTTCGTGTCACGTCACCATTATGGTGGTCAGTGTTTGCTTTAGTTGGGCTCTTGACCCTTTTTTTTTTTTTTTATGTTAGCTTTTCTCTGACTGTTCTAACATTGTGTTTATAAAACACATTTGTTACTGCAAGAGAAAACATGACCTGCTCACAATATGTTTTGATGATAATGACATTATCTGCATGTAGTGACCTGCTTCCCTGGTGTCATTAAAAGTCTAAATCTTTTACTATATACTTGATGTCTCGTTTTAGTATTGGTGATTGTAGTCCTGAGATGCTACAGTTTGAGATCCAACAACAATATGAACAGTTTTGAAAATACTTTGTGCACAAAAGTTATTGTTTTTAAGCACACAGAAATCAAGAATCAGCATATGAATCTCAACAATGGTGACAATAAACAAACTAGAGACAAACAGGGGCCTGTACCATGAAGGTAGCTGAACAAACTCGGGGTTACAGGATTAGTTTTGAGTTGACAAAACCAAACCGATGCAATCAGGCTTTATTGGTACCATGATGCAGCTCATCAACTTTCTCTGTCAACTCGGGCTTTGATCCTCAAGCTATGATTACTCCACGCGCGCGTGCACATAAAAGAGTGACGTCGACACTGAACAACCAATCGCGGGTCGCGATTTTTCCGCGGAGGAGCAAGAGATAATCATTCATAATTACGATGAATTTAGATATGTATTTCAAGCTCGAAACAATACGTTCTCTGCTGCAAAAGCAAGAGAAGACTGTTGGAGAAAGATTGCTGATTGTTAATGCGTAAGTTAAACAAATACGTTCTATATTTATGTAAAAGTATGTAGCCTATGTATAGCCTATATGTATGTGTAGCCTATAGCCTATGTTTGTAATATATATATATATATATATATAAATGAACATGTATGTACTAAGAAAGATTAATATTCATTGATTTTTAAATGCAACCCAAACTCCAAATGTTCTTGGCAGCAGATAAAGACAAAATATAAAATATAATTCAAAGTGGTGAGTATTTACCACAACCTTTTATTATTTTTGTGAATATTTTATCACAAACACTTGTTTGCAGCAAACAGAAATAAAGAGTTAAATTCAGAAAACCAGAACACACTGGCGGAGGAGTTGGCTCTGAGTAGGCAATAAGGGACGGACGATTATGTGATTACAGGTGCTGTACAATCTGCCCCTGGTGCTGGCTCCTCTAAGCAAGTAACACTGGGTATGTGTGCAATACATTACTACTTTTTTAAGTTTTAAATATGGCTGACTGTATGTTCTGCAGTAGAGGGAAATACAGTGTCCCTGTTGAAGCCAGCACACATTCACACAGTCTCCCACACAGAGGTCAGTATGCAGCAGACAGAACACCAAACTAACCTGCTTTACAACAGCTATGCTTTACATTGGCCTATTTTTATTTATTAGGTTGGAGAAAATGATGAAGATACTCTGTCTGTGTGTTCTCAGACAGCTGCTGATGTGAATGCACTGGGCTTTTTATTATGGAAAACATTTCAATGTGTGGCATAAAAAAGGGACTGGCCCTTACACATCTCTTTTATTGTAGGATTTTTCACAACCTGCCCCAGAAACTGAGGCCTCTACCTCAATGGGCTTCAGAAGAAATGTGAACTAGGATTTCAAACCCTTGACATAAATTACAGTCAGTCCTGTGTTTGTAGGAAGTCAAGGAACTTTTTGTAATTTTAATGAGCCTCCAGAAAACTTATAATGATCATGTTTGTGGTGGAATTATGTTTCAGGTGGAAACAGACTCAGTCAGGGCCCTGTACAAAAGGAGTCTTGAACTAGACTGCACACTAAAGGAGCTGACTGTGAGCTGAGGAGGCTCCAAACAAAATCAAACAGCTGGATAAAACTGATCTCAGTATGTATATAGTCTATCTATCTATCTATCTATCTATCTATCTATCTATCTATCTATCTATCTATCTATCTATCTATCTATCTATCTATCGATCTATCGATCTATCTATCTATCGATCTATCTATCGATCTAATCTATCTATCTATCTATCTATCTAATCAACACATCAACACTTTAGTATGAATATTTATTAATGCAACTTTATCTTGCTCTCTTTCTCTCTCTCATCCCACACAACCAATAAAAGAGTTTGAGACCTATGTGCAGTTTCAATGTGCTTTTATTAAGTGTAATATTGTATGGTGATTGCATCTACAGTACATCTGCACCAGCTGGGTGGTCAAGTGTGGTCAGGTCAGTTTCATCGGGGAGCTTACTGGTGGCTATATTGTGCAGAATGGCACATGCAGCCACTATCTGTGATGCCCGCTCTGGTGACTCTTAAGGGCCGAACACAGTTAATGTGCCTTTAGGAGGCCAAAGGTCATCTCTATCTTCACTCTTGTTTGAGGGCCACATTGAAGCGGTGTTGTGGCCCTATCTGAGGGTCATGATAGGGGGTTATTGTGTAGGTTTTTCTATCTCAGTTCAAATTAACAGTGTTTTGTACTGTACCAAATTTAACTTGCTTTCCTCAAAGTGCTGACACAACACAGACTAATGGAAAATTTGAGTCAAGCACTGAGCCAGGCCATTTGGCATCCAAACTTGATCATATGTTCATGACCACAAGTCGTCTGCAGATGAAATGTTTAGTAGATCATTATTATATCTGTTAATGTTACTATTAATTTAAAGATTCATCTCACAGAAAATAATCATCTAACATATTCCCATCATCTCTACCTGAACATTATGGCTGTGATAGGACTTCCTATTAACATAATCTGCCTCATGTTCCCTAGAGCAGTGGAGACTGGAGCAATAGACTGCATACATGTTGCAATGACTTGGGAATCCCATCATAAGATTAACAGAAGAATAATAAAAGATTCAAAATAATTCTTAACATCTATTATATTGTATAGCCTAGTACATTTGTGAAATTTGCTTTTTGAGAAGAAAAAAAAGTGTTCATGTGATGTCACCCTATCAATATATCTTACTGGCAATTTTATAAAAGCCCTCTTTTATGGACATGGTCGATAAATGTCCGAGGAACACTATTAATGAAACTTTTAATGTACTCCTGCAGAGCGAGGACCACCTTGCGAATGGTTTGACAAACATATGTTTTCCTCTAGCTTCTGTGCGTCACCCACCGTGCAAGTATGTACCACTTGCAAAAAAAAAAAAAAAAAAAAAAAAATGCAACGCAACACAATTTGCGGTACAGTAAGTGCATGAATTCGACGTGTTAAATTCTTTATGTGCGGCTCAAGAAGTTCGCAAAGATAAGACATTCCTTCCGCGGAAAATCTGTATCTTTCATACAATTAACTATCAGTTAGGCAAGGGGATTTTGTCTGGCTAAAAACTCTTTCTCTATGAAACGCTCGTCAAACAATTTGCGCTGAGATGTCCACCGCATTTGGAAGAAAAGGTGAAGTCATTGCAACAGACACTTGGAATAAGTTACGTCACCTATATGTTTCTTTGCTCTCAGCTGATTGGTCAAACTTCAGTCTGAGATCTTGAATCCAGAACATAACCTGCCCCGGAGCAGGTTAGCTGTGCAGAGTAAGATACCATGGCAACGAACACCGATTAAAGCCGAGCTACTTTCATAGTACTTAAAACCCAGGGTTGGCGGAAACTAAGCTGAAACATAGCTGGCTAGCCACCTAATCCGGCTTCATGGTACAGGCCCCAGATCAACTCTGAACATCACAAAACAAGCTACTAAAGTCATAACAAAACAATAGCAAAATAAAAGCAAACAGAAAAAAAAACAATGAAAATTACAGGACAATTCAGCTGCATAATTTATTCATGCTGCAATGCATGATGTAAGACAGAGATGCGTTCTGATTGGTGGCTCCCATCATGCACTGCAACATGACGCATTTGTGTGATTGCCACCATTGTTGAGATTCATATGTAGATTCTTGATGTCTGTGTGTGATTTATAAATTTTCAGATCATTAAAACATTGCTGGAAATAGCTACTGTAGCGTTTATACGCCCACGTATAAATATTATTAATTATTATTCATAACGGAATATGACCAATAATTAATATTTTAATTATATTTAATTATCTTCAGAATTTACTGTAGCAGAATCAATAGTATGATCATTTTATCAGTTCATCCAATGAACAGAAAGCATAAACAAGTATTAACTCTAGGAAATATAATATCTTCCTGGTCAAGAAAGAATTAATCCCCAGCTAACAATAAATTACGAAGTAAATTAAGGGTAACAGCATAGGTAACTTAAATCGAAGTTCAAGACAATAAATCTGATAAGCACATACACGAGTAATCTCTTTTCAAATACAAACAATACTTTATTGATTATATAGACTACTAACACATAAAGCTAATATCTAACACAAACACACGCACACACACACATACACATTCATACGCGTTGCAGAAAGGGATAGAGTGAGGAAAGAGTGGGTTTAAGAGTGAAAGGATGAAATCTCACGATTCCATATACACTAGACATGACCTGAACGAACCATCAATCATTAATTTAATCCTTCTATCGTTTTAGGCAGGTTATTAAAGTTATATAAATACACCAGTTAAGATTTTAGCCTGCATGGAGGTACTTGCATATTTGCTTTTGGGGATTCCCTTTTTGTTGCGTGAAAGGGGTTTTCCCGGTCCGTTCGGTCTCCTCGTGCCTGATGTCTGGATCACGTGGTCAGTCACGTGGTGTGCTGGCGGAATGAAAGTCTTTGTTTGAAGCTGGCTTTGCAGAAGAAACGTGGCTCGAAATCTTGTCGCAAAACTTAACTTAGAACCGACACTCACAACGGAAAAGAAATGAAACTAAGAAAAGAAAGGAAATTGAGAGTAGATGATGATGGCTTGAATGAAGCTATTTAACCCATGTTCTTCAGATCTTGATTTGGGTTATTTCGTTTGCGCGTTTACATGGTTCCTATAGAGAGAGAGAGAGCACCGAGAGCAGCGAGAGAGAGAGCGAGAGAGAGAGCGAGAGAGAGCTTCGAGAGAGAGAACTTAGAGTTTTTGGGTCTAAGGTTTTAATTAAAAGTTTGTCCCCCCTCTTGAAGAGATCGGACCAATTAGACACTGCCTTTGTTTGCAAAGTCATAAATCATGTCTTCCCTGGGGGTTTAAAGACCAGATGCACCGTTTGGCATAATTTCTAATTAAAAAGAAGATCAAAACATATTACATAGATATCATTCAAGCCATCTTTTGAGTCATGAGCATACGATCACATCGAAATTAAACAGTACACATTTTCATTCACACACACCTAATGATTATAACATTTACATGAATTATATGGGATCACAACATATCTTATTAGAATATGCATATAAGTGGTGGAAACACACAGGATTAGGTAGTTGCGTGATTGTTTGATTGTAAGTCCATTGAAAATGATATTAAATGATTTTATGTAGTTTATTGGTAAGAATCAGTTCTCTGGTTTGAAGAGACAGAACACTGTTTGTGCGTTCAGAGGTTTTACGGAGGAGGGGTTCAGGAATGTTTGCTGGTATCGATCCGTCTTGTAAAACTATCAAACGTTGACCAGTTCTTCCTTCAGTTAACCAATAAAAGTCTTTGGTTAGCAGACTTTCTGGAGACTGAAATGATTCATGGCTCTGGGTTGGGTAATTTGAATCTGGAATGTGAGGGCTCTTGTGTGAGACCTTGGTCTCTGTCTTTCTCTTAACCAATCAGTAATTTCGGCAACAAAGATAGCATTGACCAGTTATTTCGTTAGTGCTGGGGGTCAGTTTTAAACAGCCCGACTGGTTGGCGCCTGGATCCCGTGACAAGATGGATGAGGATACGAAGTCCTGACCAAATCTTGAATTAATATTCTGTTTGAATTAATATTCTGGAAGAAGATTAGTTTGTGGTTGGTTCCTTCTCATTGTTGTTACATATCCCCCCTTCGGTCGACGATGTGTTGAGTAGAAGACATCGGTGAACGCTGGAGAAATGGGTAGAGGAAGCAAACACAAACAGCAAACAACAAGACAACACCTCCATGACTGGTCACTTTACTGGTGCAGGGCATTAGATTACCTAGGCATAAACAGGTTCACTCTCTCAATATAGTTAATCACGTTGAATAAAATTTGGTTCAATTTTAGGACCGTTATCCTAATTTGTCTTGGGATGGTGATTAATCAATTTGTGACTAAATTTGATTTGTTTGTTTTATTCTCTTCTAAATTGTTCTAGGTTTAGACCAATTTACCTTTCAATTTGTGATACGAATGATGCAGGGAGTTCTCTGGCTCACATTCGTTTTAAGGTGACTTACAAATATTAGGCGTGGTGTGTCAATCCTATTATTGCGACCTTGACCCTTATAGGGTGGACAGGCATTTTACCTAATAAAAGAATAAGGAAAGGAAGGAGGAGGTAAAACAAAACAAAGCAGTTGAGTGTTCCTGGTATGACTTATAACTACTGTTGCGCAGCTAAGGTGTCAGGTATCACGATGTAATGAGAGGTGTTCTCAGGTGTACTTGTTGGATGGGTAGTTACCATGTTTCCTATGGTAAGTGTAGCTACGTTGTTAAGCTAGTTTCTGAAGTTAGTTTTTACCTGTGGGAGAAAACATGTTTGTTGCGTGTTTTGCACGGTAGAGGTGGTTAACTTCTATATGTTAGTGAGTATGTTAGGGGTGTTGTGTAGTGTATGCATGTATGCATGCATGTATGTATGTATGTATGTATGTATGTATGGTCAGATCTGTTTCAGTCTGTTTTGCTCCCCCCTTTGCTTGATGGCTTAGCTTTGATGAGCTTGTTGCCTCTTTGCCTTGGAGAAAGGATCTTCTGTGATCTGCTGGGGGTCAAACCAGTAAGGCAGGAAGTTCTCTGGCAGACATGGGGAGGTAGTTTGGCATGGATGCGTGAAGCTGTAGTGCGAAACTTGGTCTCCGTTGTTGCATTCCTCCGATGATGCCTTCTGGTTGTGACAGCCTTTCTGATCTTCTGTGCTTACTGTTGTTGCTGTAGCACACACATGGTTCTTGAGTTGGAGCTCGTTTGGTGGTTTCTTTATGAGTGATGGGTAACCAGGATGGTGTTTTCTGGTACCTCTGGGTGTTTGTCAGTGGTTGACTGTGAGAGACCACTTTGTTCTGTGTTGTTGTAGAACAAGTGGTTGTCATCTTCATTATGAAGGTGTATCAGATGAGTCGTGGGTCTTCCGTTCCATCGCTAGTCATAGCAAATTTGACTCATCTTGTTGGTCATCCGTGTTCAGCCTGCTTTCTAGGAACACTTCCCGTTGCCTCATTAGTGGTTCCATGTCTTTTCCATGCGGTTGGTGTGGTAGCTGTCATCGGCATGGGAGTCACGTTCTCTGTGCTTCTTACGAAGAACTGTGGTGTTGTCATGCCACTGGTTGTCTTCCAGTGCAAGGCTTGTGTCTTGGCTGAAGGAGTTTGAAATTGTGGATGTTTTCAAACCTTTCTTTGAGGACCTCTTTTGTTTGATGTGGGCCTTGTGTGTCAGGTCACGCAGCTGTTGAATTGTCATTGTGTCTGCGCAGGCCTCGAGACCAAGATAATAACTCAATCCGGGGTGCAGATTTCTCAGGAAGAGGTTTTTGAAATTCACATCCTCTTCATGTTCAGGTGAGTTATGTGCACCAAAGAAGGCTTGTCGAAAACGGTGGTAGTAGGCTTGAGGAGTCTCTTGCCGACCTTGTTTAGTTTCCAAAGCGATTAACACACCATGTTCCGACTCTGGGCCTGTGAATTCTTTAATCAGTGTCTCACATAGCAGCTGGTAGTTTGACTTGACATGAGCAGGTTGTCGGTCTAGGAAGCTTCGTACCTTTGGAGTGGATGTCGATCTGAGGATGTAAAACCTGTCTCTGTCAGTCACATGTGGTCTCACCTCTAGGTGGAAGTTGATATCTCGGATGTGGGCCTGGATGTCTGGGCCCTCCGTGGAGTTCAGGTTGAACTGAGTGATACTCTTAACCAGCTGGTTGAGATCTTTACAGGTCATCCCCTGTGCAGCTTTGGAGTCTGCCTGAATGAGCTCTCTTTGTTTGTTGGCAGTGAACAGTTCTGTGGTGAAGGCTGGTGACCTTTCGGGTTGTGGCCATTCACTTCTTTCACTGTATGCCAGTTCTTGGATGGAGGACTCTGTTCTGCTCAGCAGTGGTGATGCTGAGGGAGGTCTCTCCCTTCTTGGCTCTGGTTTCTGTTTGAAAATGTGCTGGAGTTCATCTCTGACCGCGTAGAGCTCGTCGTTGACGTCATCTCGCTGTTGGGTCAGGTGGTCGATTTCAGCACTGCACCTTTCCAGGTGGTCTTTCAGAGCAATGATCTTAGAGTTCTTGACTTTAATGTCAGCTTTAGCTTTCTCTAGCTGGTGTTCAGCAGACTGGAGTTGGTTTACCAGGTGCTTCTGGACAGTCTTTAATTCTTGTTTGTCACGTTCAGTGACTGCAAGGGCTTCTTGGAGCTTGTAAACTTGCTTCTTTGTTTCTTGCTTCACTTTGTCGGGCACTTCGAGTTCGACTTGAGCTTTCACTTTGAGCTGGTCAGTGCAGAGTTGAGTGTGCATCAGCTCTCTCAGGAACTCAGTGGTCTGAAGCTTGAAGTCGTCCTGGACTTTCACTTCCAGCTTGTCTATGCGGCTCTGGGCACGTGTCAGCTCCTCCTGAAGGTGGGTGATGTGCTTGTCGCTTAGTGTCAGCTGGGCTGTGAAGGCATTGCTTAGGGAACAGATAATCTTGGTTAGTTCCGCGTGGTTGTGGTTCTGATTCTGGCTTGAATCATGTGTCAGGAATCTTCTCAGCGTTATGATTATTATTAAAAATAATAACAGTTCAAATGTCTTTGGTGTGAGGCAGTCTGCAATGCCTCCGAGCCAGGCGTCCACGTCAGTGGGGTTTGTTGTCCACGACATGTTGGCACGCTGGGGTGAAGAGACTGACACAGATCTGTGTGGGGTGTAAGCCTATATGTGGTTGAACAGCTAAGTGTCGTTTCAGTGACTGTACAACAATAGTGAAGTGTTGTAATGTCTAAGTGTTGGTCTCAGTGTAGACAGGTAGGTTAGTGATGTGGAAACTTTGTCACTCAACTAAGTGAGGGAAAGAGAGAAAAAGGTTAAAACAAATCTCAATTGAAAGGATTTTTTTTTTTGAAAAGCTGGTTTAAACTCGTGATGTGTCACTCAACTGAGTAAGGGGAAAAAAGAGAGAGAGGTTAAAACCAATTTCAATAAAACAAGAAAGAAAATTCTTAAGTAGGAGAAATATTATTTTTCTCGTAAATGCTTCCTATCGGTGAGAATCTGTTTCCAGAAAGGTAAACAATATTATTGCTTATGTTTACAAGGAGAAATAATACAATAATAATGCTGATACCTTTTTCCGAGTTTTACAGGATTGACACCACACACCGTCAGTTGGACCGCTTACAGCTGGGATGCTATGAAGGCGACGGTTGCTCAACACTGGTCTCTGTTAATTGATCTTGGATAAGATGTTAAATTGTAAATTGCGTTTACAAAGACAGAGAGAGTATGGAGAACAAGAGAGGGTTTGATTACAAATCAAATACCTAATAATTGTTTTCTTTGGAAAAATTATCTTTCTCTTTCTTTAGACTCGATTGATGGTTCTTCCAGGTTTGTTTCCTACAAATGTGAAGGATGGGAAATCAGGACAGAACAGGAAGGATGTAAGAAGGAAAGGAGGGAAGGAGATTGGATCCACAAATGGCTCTGGAGCTTTTGTCGAACTACAAGTATAGAATTGATAGTTGCCAACCAACTAAACATTCACAAATAAAGCTTTGTAAAGAGAGGGTTATCTCTGATTTATTTGAAACTTGTAGTGAGATACCAATGTCTCCTATTGAGGCCCAGGTGTGTCGCTCCACAGCGACAAAAAGAGGTCAATGGGTAAAATAGAATGGTTAAGTTTATAACCACAACTTGAGAAGGAGGTTACAACGCAATAACAATAAATGAGCAAGTAGGAGTCTAACAATATTTGAAATAGGGAAATGTGGGTTGAATAAGTTTACTTAACTTTCAAAGTTCAAAACGTATTCACCTTAAGTGATTAAATCTAAAAGAGTAATTTAGAAATTATGAAAATTATGAAATTAGATTTATCAAAAATAAATCTAGAAATCATTAGAAATTACCTGTTTAGAAAAATAGATTTTCAATTTTAATTTCCTTTTTTAAATCAAATTAGAATTTGACAATTAATAATCATAAACCAGTATTTTCTTTTTCAAGTAAAATGCAGGTAAACGAAATTAATAATTGCAAACGAAATTTCCTTTTCACTGAAAATATGGGTAATTAAAATATTAGACAGGTAAAATAAGAAAGAAGAAAAGACCAACAGGTGTAAAAATCAAGGTGTTTAAATGGTTAAATCACTTTAACGTTGTTCAAACAGACACTGTATTTAACCACTGATGTTAATACAAACGACAAACGTAAATAATGCTTAAGGCTTTAGCATATAGGCCTCACTGTAAACAACTACCTAGGTTAGGTTAGCTTAGCCAAGGGTTAGCAGCTAGCTTAGCCACCAAAGGGTTTGTTTACACTGTGGTCAGGGCTTTGCTGTGGCTCTGATCATGCGAGGGTCAGAGTTCCCCCGGAAGCGTTGGTTAAGACTTCCGTGTCACGATTGTAACTATGGCGACAAAACAACGCTAGTGGGCAAACATGTGAATTGCAGTTTGTAAACAGTAATGCATGTTACATGAAATGTCGGCACATTTCAACAATGTTCAAAGAATATGCACGTCGATCATATTACGTGAAATGTCGGCGCATTTCAAAAATACAAATAAAGGACACCACTTGTAGTTTTTACGACGTGGGGCTTCACTCAGTTGTTTAAGAGTGAGATTAACTTTAAAGGGCAGCTTTGCGCTGTAATAGATGGAACAATAGCGATCTCGGCGGATCGTCTCTGTGCAATGTTATCTGAGCACACAAAACAACAGGGTTCCTAACTGTTGGTTAAGTTTCAACGTCAAGCTTTACTTGAACACAACTTTAAATACTTCCTATTCAACTCGGACATACGCAGTGTTTACGCGAGAATTAATTGAACTGACACAGATAAGCTTATAGTTTATCACGGGGATTGCCGTGGGACACGCACGGGCACCTGATAAATAAAGACTAATCTGTGAGGAGAATATTCGTCCTTGCAGTGGAACACGCACTGAGTGACAATCAGATAAATAAGGAACGTTAGACGAGGAACACGCTCATCCGTCCTTTACATTGTTATTTTAATTACTGCAGTTTTAATTTCATTCAGCTCTCTGACTGATACAAACACACATAACGTTATAGCTATTTGAAAGACTCTGGAACACGCAGACGTCTTAAGCTATAAGTATTTCAGAAATTGAGGGACACGCTCAATCCTTACCTTATCATTGTGTGAGATCTTATATCTTGGGTTATTTTACTGCAGTTTAAAATAAAATAAAAATAGGCAGGCAGCCTAGACTAGAGTAACAGCTCTCTCTGTGTATTCACATTCATTCAAACAGGGCGCGCGGCGCTCGCTGCATACGTCATACACACAGACTCGGAGGTTCGGATCTCTCCCTTCGCATACTATGAAAATATAATTACTTCGTATATGCTTACAATTTAGGTTAAACTGCCCGCATTCTCCACCATTTAAATGTAGCGTTTATACGCCCACGTATAAATATTATTAATTATTATTCATAACGGAATATGACCAATAATTAATATTTTAATTATTTTTAATTATCTTCAGAATTTACTGTAGCAGAATCAATAGTATGATCATTTTATCAGTTCATCCAATGAACAGAAAGCATAAACAAGTATTAACTCTAGGAAATATAATATCTTCCTGGTCAAGAAAGAATTAATCCCCAGCTAACAATAAATTACGAAGTAAATTAAGGGTAACAGCATAGGTAACTTAAATCGAAGTTCAAGACAATAAATCTGATAAGCACATACACGAGTAATCTCTTTTCAAATACAAACAATACTTTATTGATTATATAGACTACTAACACATAAAGCTAATATCTAACACAAACACACGCACACACACACATACACATTCATACGCGTTGCAGAAAGGGATAGAGTGAGGAAAGAGTGGGTTTAAGAGTGAAAGGATGAAATCTCACGATTCCATATACACTAGACATGACCTGAACGAACCATCAATCATTAATTTAATCCTTCTATCGTTTTAGGCAGGTTATTAAAGTTATATAAATACACCAGTTAAGATTTTAGCCTGCATGGAGGTACTTGCATATTTGCTTTTGGGGATTCCCTTTTTGTTGCGTGAAAGGGGTTTTCCCGGTCCGTTCGGTCTCCTCGTGCCTGATGTCTGGATCACGTGGTCAGTCACGTGGTGTGCTGGCGGAATGAAAGTCTTTGTTTGAAGCTGGCTTTGCAGAAGAAACGTGGCTCGAAATCTTGTCGCAAAACTTAACTTAGAACCGACACTCACAACGGAAAAGAAATGAAACTAAGAAAAGAAAGGAAATTGAGAGTAGATGATGATGGCTTGAATGAAGCTATTTAACCCATGTTCTTCAGATCTTGATTTGGGTTATTTCGTTTGCGCGTTTACATGGTTCCTATAGAGAGAGAGAGAGCACCGAGAGCAGCGAGAGAGAGAGCGAGAGAGAGAGCGAGAGAGAGCTTCGAGAGAGAGAACTTAGAGTTTTTGGGTCTAAGGTTTTAATTAAAAGTTTGTCCCCCCTCTTGAAGAGATCGGACCAATTAGACACTGCCTTTGTTTGCAAAGTCATAAATCATGTCTTCCCTGGGGGTTTAAAGACCAGATGCACCGTTTGGCATAATTTCTAATTAAAAAGAAGATCAAAACATATTACATAGATATCATTCAAGCCATCTTTTGAGTCATGAGCATACGATCACATCGAAATTAAACAGTACACATTTTCATTCACACACACCTAATGATTATAACATTTACATGAATTATATGGGATCACAACATATCTTATTAGAATATGCATATAAGTGGTGGAAACACACAGGATTAGGTAGTTGCGTGATTGTTTGATTGTAAGTCCATTGAAAATGATATTAAATGATTTTATGTAGTTTATTGGTAAGAATCAGTTCTCTGGTTTGAAGAGACAGAACACTGTTTGTGCGTTCAGAGGTTTTACGGAGGAGGGGTTCAGGAATGTTTGCTGGTATCGATCCGTCTTGTAAAACTATCAAACGTTGACCAGTTCTTCCTTCAGTTAACCAATAAAAGTCTTTGGTTAGCAGACTTTCTGGAGACTGAAATGATTCATGGCTCTGGGTTGGGTAATTTGAATCTGGAATGTGAGGGCTCTTGTGTGAGACCTTGGTCTCTGTCTTTCTCTTAACCAATCAGTAATTTCGGCAACAAAGATAGCATTGACCAGTTATTTCGTTAGTGCTGGGGGTCAGTTTTAAACAGCCCGACTGGTTGGCGCCTGGATCCCGTGACAAGATGGATGAGGATACGAAGTCCTGACCAAATCTTGAATTAATATTCTGTTTGAATTAATATTCTGGAAGAAGATTAGTTTGTGGTTGGTTCCTTCTCATTGTTGTTACACTACTGTAATGAAAAATTAATAAAGTATTTGAATAATCAGTTTATAATACTGGGTGAGATTAGTGAATCAAGTCACTAGTAATTTCAACATCAAAACATAACCAGGGCTGTTTCCTAAAAGCATCTTAAGCCTAAATTGATATATATTTATCTTCGTCCCCGTCTGCCATTCTTTTTTATTTTATATTTTGTTACCTAAGACTTTGTTTTTAAAATATGGACATTAGTTTGGCTGTAATGCTCAGTCACAAAATAGTAAAACCAACATAAAAGAATCGTGATAAAATCATGAATCGTGATATGATATTTTTGCCATATCGCCCACCCCTACCCTGTAGTGTGGACACATATGTACACTGAGGAGTGTTAATTTAACACTGGGGATTTTGCTGTGTACCATTGAAACATGGGTATAAATGTGCCATTCAGTCTCTTCATGCATGTTTGGGCGAAGTTAAGTGTTGGCTTGCAAATAACTTTCTCCAATTAAATGAGTATAAGGCCGAGATTATTTTATTTGGAAAAAAGGTGTGTGTGGATGATGACTGCCTGGGGTTGTTTCCTGGGAAAAAAACTGTCTAGCGTGAGGAACCTTGGTGTCATTTTTGACTCGGAGCTTAAATTTGACCGGCAAATCAATGCTGTCGTTAAGAATAGTTTCTTCCATCTTAGATCAATATCTAAATTTAAATCTATCCTTTCTTTTGACGATATGGAGAAGGTTGTTCATGCCTTTGTGTCATCCCGTTTGGATTATTGCAATGTGTTGTATCTGGGTGTGAGTCAGGCTTCTCTCTCCCGTTTGCAGCTCGTTCAGAACTCAGCTGCCAGTCTTTTAACTGGTACTAAGAAAAGAGAGCACATTACTCCGGTGTTAATTAAACTACATTGGTTACCCATACGATACAGAATTCAATACAAAGTGTTGTTGTATGTTTTTAAGTCTCTGCATGGCCTAACACCTGCACAGCAAAATCCCCAGAGTTAAATTATTATCCCCAGATTTTGCTGTGTGAGTATGTTACTGACTTAATCAGCCGCTGTCAATCCAGTAGATCTCTGTGCTCAAATGATCAATTGCTTCTCATGGTTCCGCGATCCCATTTAAAATGTAAAGGTGATCGGGCATTCTCTGTTGCAGCTCCTAGGCTCTGGAATGACCTTCCTATGTCTGTAAAAACTTGTAGAAGAAGAAGAAGAAGAAGAAGAAGTTTTATTTATATAGCGCCTTTCCATAGCTCAAGGTCGCTTTACATTGTACATTACAATACATTTAAACACCCACACATACACTGTTAGACCTTACCGGGGTTTTTTACAGTAAAATACTGGCAACACTGTTGCCAGTAATTTACTGTTAATTGTACAGTTCTTTACTGTTCACTAAAACTCGAGTTAACTAATTTCACTTACAGAAACCGGCTACCTTAAATTGACCAACTGTCATTTAAATGTATTAACTAAAATGTATTTAAGCATTACTAACATGAGCAAAGTATTACTGTGAACTTATTTCACTTGAAACCACAACAAAACTTTTGTAAATAAAGAGATTTCCACTGAACCAGCAACTACACAGTCACTGCTTTTTAAATAAAGCAACATGCAGCATATCATCAGTGTTTGTAGATCTTCTCCTGGACTGAAGCACAGGCTCTACTCTTCTGCAAAATGGTGACCCAAAAAACAAGATTTTACAGTAAACTACTGGCAACAGTGTTGCCAGTATATACCTGTTTTATAACTTACAGTTTATTACTGTTAAAATACATTTTGTGGGTGTGACTTTTTTATCTTACACTGTTAACCCTTTCAACCCTACAGGGAAATCCACACTACAAAGAGTAAAAAGTAACACTGAGACAGTGTTGCAGTGAGATAATTAAGTGAATATGTAAGTGATTGTTGAGCATTAGTGATGAACACCTGCTGTTAGAACAGAAAATAGAGAAACACAAGAAATACAACTGACTTCCAGCCATTACACATTATTACACTTATTATTAACCAGTATGACTTTATTTCTGTCATACATCTACAGAAGTTGTTATTGAGATGTTTAATTGAAAATGTTTGGTTTGAAGTTACCATTATAGAGATCAGTGTTTGCTTTAGTTGGGATGTTGAGGATGCTAAAACATTAGTGTTTCTTTTGCTGCTTGAGCTGTTTTTGTGCAAGTCACACTTGTGCACACACACAGTTTATGAATGATTGTAGTTATTATAATGACAACATCATCATAACGCCTCTTCATTCACTAAGGAAAATCATTCTCATTCAGAGTTTAATCCTCAATCAAAAGTGTTACATTAGCACCACTGTGAAACCACAACAATAAATTACAATTTTACAAAAAAAATTTTTAACACATCATGCATAAACCAAAAATAACAGAGCTACACTGTCTTAAAGAAACACAGAGATATTACAATTTAGCACATTAATCTCAACAGTGGTGGCAATATATATATATTTTTTTTATTCATGCAGCAGTGCATGCTGGGAGCTTTATATTATCCTGGAACCCAGCATGCACTGCAACATGAAACTTTTGATTGTCACCATTGTTGAGATTCATGTGCTGATTGTTGATGTCTGTGTGTGTCTGCGTCAAGGAGGAGTTCAAAATGTTTTAAAGCACTATATGATTTTGATATTCTTCAGAAGACCTGATTACAGAAATATTGATTTCCTGTTGTAGATTCACAGATATATGCTAAATATGAAATACCCATAAATTTAAATAATATATGCAGGAAAGATCAGAGAATCAGACATGTCCAGGATGATTGTGACATCATCACAACATCCAAAAACACAAAATTATCTTCCTCTTGGCTTTTTCTTGCCATAAATAATGTGTTTTATAAACTTACTGTTATAACAGCCAGAGAAAAATTAATGGAATGAAGTCCAGGGACAAGAGACCAACTAAAGCAAATACTGATCTCCATCATGGTGACAACAAACTTTATTATTAACTAAATCTCTGTTAATTCTCAACAAGAACTTTTGTACATGTACGAAAGAAATAATTGTAAACTGGTTTGTAAACTGGTTTCACACTCAGTGTTGATGGAAGGCAGTTGTAGTTTTTGTGTTTCTCTATTTTCTGTTCTTGTTTCTCTGTCCTTCAGTGATTCTGCTTATCAGGTGTTCATCAGTTTCTCAATTCACTCACTTCTTTTCATTCACTCTGTCAAGGGGACTATATTAGTGAACTAATGTAGGGAATAGTGAATGAGGGTATAGGGTGTGATTGGGAAAACAGCCTCTGAGTGTCGATTTTGAGCACTGTTAATTCACAGTATATTCCTGTAGGCTAGTTTTGTTTTCTACGGTATATTACTGTTTTAATGGAAAATGGTATGATATTGTCAGAATTTGGCCTTTTTTTTTACAGCAAGGGTTAACAGTGTACATTACAGTCACATAGGATACATATAGTCACTTTCTCCAAAATGCATGTTATATAGATATGTTTTTAACTGGGTCTTGAAAGTAACCACAGATGAGGTATTAGTGTAAGAGGTAGTGAATTCCATAATTGAGGAGCATTAACACTAAATGACCTTCCACCTACAGTAGACAACCGGAAACGAGGGATGGAAAATAAACCGAGTTCAGCTAGACTAAAGTTGACTTTAACTGGAGCAAATTTGTTGATCTAACTTAAAAATTTAAATGCGATAGGTTGTCTTATTTTTTCAAGTTGGCTCAACTTGTTTTTTTTTAGTTGTCTTGACAAACAATTTTCATTTAAAACGACTTTCTGTTACTCATTAGATGAACAAAAGTATTTAAGTTGATTTTAACTGGACCGAATTAGTTGAGTTGAGTTCCCAACTTCTTAGGAGGATTTGAACACATAACGACAAACATCAACACACATAGATCTTCTCAGTTCCTCTATTTCAGCTCTGTGTTTGTTTTTCTCCAGTTCTACTCGATCCTGAAGGTACACAAAAGTGGTGTAGAAATGCTTTTTGTTCTCTTGTATCATGTTCTCCACCTCCTGAAGTAGAGCTGGAACCTGTGAGCTGTTCTCCAGAACAAAACAATGACCTCCAAATGTTTGAAGAGACGTCTCAGTAGCGGAAGTATTATATAGACTTTTACTACTAATCAGTTTACTAATCATGCTCTTCTCTTGAACCATGAGGGGGTTTTTGAATATTGACCTGAATATCCTCTGGAACTCCTCCATTTCTGCTTTGTCTTCATCAGTCAGTGGAGCATCAGGAACAATGAGGAGGAAAACATGAACTCCAGGATCACAGAGAGACACACAGCGGAGAGTCTGACGTATCACTTCCTCCTCTGAGAGCCGACTGAGAGCTGGAAGCTCCACCAGACAGATCACACGTCCTTGAAGCTCCAGGTTTCTCCTCACACACTCTTTCTCTTTCAGGTGTAAGGGGGGAAGAATCTTATTTTTTCCTCTTATAAGTTTTGATACGGAGGCCTTCAGTCTTCCATCACTTCCACATAACACAAAACACAGCTTCTGTCTTCTGCTCACGCATACACTTCCTTAAACCACAAGTATTATTATTATGATTATTATTAAATTAATTTAGTATGTTACATCAAAATTGATAAACTTGGCTATATTTATAAACTTACTCTTTGCTAGATAATGCTCTAGTCTGATCTCTGGATTCCTAACTGTAAAAAAAAAAGTGTCAATACATCAATATATATATATATATATACAGCCCGTTCTCATCCCAAGGCGTCATAATACTGACGCTGTTGACATTTCGTCTGCATCAAACGCACATGGCACCCTTTATCGTCAATATGAGACGCAGATAGATATGAGCCAGAAGGCGCCTCCTAGCGGTCTAACCCTAAACCTACCCCAGACCTAAACCTACCCATATCCTGTGCGTGTCATATTGACGCTAAAAGGTGCCATGTGCGTTCGATGTAGACGAAATGTCACAAGGGTCAGTATGTGACGTCCAAGGATGAGAATGCGTTGATATATAACATTGTCTCACTTGTGGGGCCACCTACAATTCTTAGTTAAACATTTAAACTCAAATTTGCTCTACATATATCTAGTATAAGATATGATACACATTGCAATAAATATATCACGATTCAATACACAATTATGCATCATGGCTGAAACTTTGTTTATCTGTTGTTTTGTTTACATGAACTGCTTCTTTATCAGTTGAAGTGTGATGATCACATGGTGCTTCTGAAACTACTGGTGGGCTTTGAGTATACCTCTGATCTATCAGGATTCAGGAATAACTAAATCAATCAAATGGCTACATAAAAATAATTGACAAGTTAGACTTGGCCTGCATTAACTGTAAGAAAGATACTGTAGTCTGTTCTTTGTCATTCAGATGTTAGGTGTGTACAGGGGCATACAACTGTCAATAATATACCAATAGTATGTACAAATCCCTGTTTTGTGCTATGCACTCTACCCAAGTTAAATATTATATAATGTAAGTCCCTAATATTCAATAAGCCAGTGTCTGAATATGGCTGGATATGTTATTTCAAATGTAGGAATACTTACAATATGATTATGCCTTCTGCATAATCGTATAGTTCACATATGAGAAATTCTTCACTGTTTTCTCTGAGAATCTCCTCTATTCTTTCCGATATTATAGAGCACCATTCCTCTGTTTCATGGTCAAGTTGCAGATGTCCTCCTCCACATTTGGCATTTAACTGTTAACTATTAATTTATTAACATTCACAGGTGTACTTTAGCGTTGTGTGTCTCTTCATCAGTCGTAATCTCCCAAATAACACTCCCAAATAACATTATACTCCACTACTTTCCCTTCCCCCTGATAACACTAGTCCACCAACAAATTAGTCATATATATGAACAACAGAATAATGACATCCTTATATGAACATTACACTTTTTTTTCTTTTTTTATGTAACAACGTTTATCACTAGGGACTTTGGGTAGACTGCCTCCATCCCAGTGAGTTCCAGGATACATTCTTGCCCTGTGGCTGGGGAACTCAACATTTTTAGCAGATGTGCTTTTGACAGGGTCTAGAAAGAGGGAGGTCATTCCAACGTTTGGGTCCGTCACCCTTATGTTTGAATTTTGTTCTGACAACACAAAGACTATTTTGATTTTCAGATCTCAAAGATCTAGATGGATTATAAAATGCCAGCATACTTGAAAGACAAGAAGGGGCAAAATTGTATAAAACAAGTGACAGGATCTTATATGTAGGGGAGAGCGAGGAACAAAGTAACGCTTTTTGACTTTCTCAGTTTGTGTAAATCTACTACTAATTTCACACATGTCTAGTACAATTATGTGGTTTTGTTTTATTAATACAGTATATACCCCGAAAGAATGAAAGTGAAATGTGACAACATGCCCCATAGGTGGGGTACATTGTAACATTACCATATCTGATCTAATCAAACAAACATAAAAGACAAACTAAAATATTTTCTCAATAAAATACAATTATGAACTTTTTCATATAAAATAATGCCATTTTTTAATAATTAAATATAAACTCATTTTTGAGATTTGACTACGAACACAGGAAAACACAGCTATACAACATAGTTCAAAACATATTAGTAATTAGTAATTTCTGAACATTGACTCTCAGTCTTTATCCCTCTGAGGTCTGAGCTGTTTTCTGGGCCCTGGAGGTGTTCTGACATGCTCTGACATTTGTGGTTATTTCTGTTACTTGTGACATTTTCATGGCTAAAGTCTGATTACACTGTATTCAGCACAAACTCTGCTACAATAATATATCAACAGCATGTATGTAAAAGTTTGTAGTTTTGAGATAATGACATTTATGCGTGGTTTATGAAAATACAAAAAAAAAAAATTCTCACTGAAATAAGGCATGAAACCCATACTGATTATTTCTTCACAAGACTTTTGAAAATTGTATGACATAGCCTAGAATATTTGCTCTAAAACTATGTGAAAATCACCCTGACTGCTCATTCAGAGAAGACAATATATTGATTTAAAATTTTTACGACGTGTTTTGTGTGAGAAAGCTCTATGCGTGAGCTCATTAATATGTATGGCTTTTCTCACCTGAGAAAGACAAAGACCCTCCCCTAACGGCCCTATTAGGAGCTATCAAGCCCCTGTCATTCTGAGCAACCTTGCACAATACTGTAAATGAGGAGATTTTAAAAAGAATGGCTTTTAGATTGTTTGGATTTATTTACACAACATAATCCAAATAGACACAACAAATGGCAAAAAAGCACTTATTGAAAGACAGAGACCTTTGTGCCATTCCTAAAAACATTGTACATACCTTTCATTTCCAAGGTGTTTGATTTTCACTTTACCATGTTCATGTTCCAGAGACTCATGTGAATGTTGAAGTCAGCAGGACTCAGTGGCATCTGGGCCCTGGAAAAAAAAGTGAACATACTGATATCAAGAGAAAGGCCTGCACGATTTTGGAAATAAATAATAGATTTTTCTGGTTAAAATTGCTTTTTAAAATTCACAAAATACACACACACACACAAATGTTTCCAACAATATATAATATAATGAACACCAGGTTTGTTGTGCCTTGTAGGCATAGGCTATGCGCAGTGCTGGGTAAAATAATAATAACAATAGATAGCAGTATAAATCTTCCAAAAGATTTCAGTAACAACCAAGCTAGAGAAAAATATATTGATTATCATGTTACTTCAAATGTTTCCATTCGTTATGATGATATGAAATGAGATAATAGTAAAAACATGAAGCCGTTTGGTGTGTTTTGCTTTTCAAATTTTCAAATGATACATTCAAACGCGATCGCGCTGCAAAATCTGATACATTCAAACGCGATCGCACTCAAATATAACCATACATATCTACGTTTGACCAGATATCCACAAACACAGTAGGCCTAACAGTAAACACGGGTCTAAATATTATAATATTCCCCATATCAGAAAGAGCTTTATTGCCAAGTGTGCTTGCACCCACAAGGATTTTTTCTTGGTACTGAAGCTTCCAGTGCACATATACAAATACAAATACAACAAGAACATAGTAATACAAATTCTAAGAATAAAAATATATAAAAAATAAATAAAAATAGTATAAAAGTAAAAAAGTAGGGTCACAGTTGGGTTTAGTCTGAATAAACATTTACAGATTATGAACATATTTACAGTATTTTGAGTAGTATGAATAATATAAATATAAATATCACCTGAATTAGAGAATATTACACTAGACAGTGGGAGTCTAGCGCATGTTACAGATTATAAACATATTTACAGTATTTTGAGTAGTATGAATAATATAGATATAAATATCACCTGAGTGCACTAGACAGTGGGAGTATTGCACTTACAGGCATATGCTTTGGGGGGCATGTTAAGTGTTCAGAAGGGAAATGGCCTGTGGAAAGAAACTGTTCCTGTGCCTGGAAGTTCTTGTGGCCAGTGATCTGTGTCGCCGTCCTGACGGTAACAGTTCAAACAGGGGGTGTCCAGGGTGAGTGGAGTCTGTGATGATTTTACCTGCTCTCTTCCTCACTCTGGAAGAGTACAGGTCCTGGAGGGTTGGCAGGGGGGCACCAATAATCCTCTCTGCAGTCCGGACTGTCCGTTGTAGTCTCCTGATGTCCGATTTGGTAGCTGAACCAAACCAGACAGTGATGCAAGTGCTTAAAACAGACTCAATGACGGCTGAGTAGAACTGGATCAGCAGCTCCTGTGGCAGATTGAACTTCTTCAGCTGGCGAAGGAAGTACAGTCTCTGCTGGGCCTTTTTCACAATGGAGTCAATGTGATTTGCCCACTTCAGGTCCTGGGAGATGGTAGAGCCCAGGAACCTGAATGACTCCACTGCTTCCACAGTGCTGTTCATGATGGTGAGAGGGGGGAGTGCTGGGGTGTTTCTCCTGAAGTCCACGATCATCTCCACTGTTTTGAGCGTGTTCAGCTCAAGGTTGTTATAACTGCACCAGACAGCCAGCTGTTCAACCCCCAGTCTGTAAGCAGACTCGTCACCATTTTGGATGAGACCGATGACAGTGGTGTCGTCTGCAAATTTCAGGAGCTTGACAGAGGGGTCTTTAGAAGTGCAGTCATTAGTGTACAGGGAGAAGAGCAGTGGGGAGAGAACGCACCCTTGGGGGGCGCCAGTGCTGATGGTGAGGGTCCTGGATGTGAGTTTCCCCAGTCTCACTAGCTGCTGCCGGTCCGTCAGGAAGCTGGAGATCCACTGACAGATTGTGGATGGCATGGAGAGCTGAGTCAGTTTGGCTGTGAGAAGATCAGGGATGATGGTATTGAAGGCCGAACTGAAGTCCACAAATAAGATCCGTGCATAAGTCCCAGGTCTGTCAAGATGTTGCAGGATATAGTGCAGTCCCATGTTGACTGCATCATCCACAGACCTGTTTGCTCTGTAAGCAAACTGAAGGGGATCCATCAGGGGTCCGGTGATGTCCTTCAGATAGGCCAACACCAGTCTTTCAAACGACTTCATGACCACAGACGTGAGAGCGACAGGTCTGTAGTCATTAAGTCCAGTGATTTTAGTTTTTTTGGGAACCGGAATGATAGTGGAGCGTTTGAAGCAGCAGGGAACTTCACACTGCTCCAATGATCTGTTAAAGATCTGCGTGAAGACTGGGGCCAGTTGGTCAGCGCAGGCTTTTAGACAAGCAGATGAGATGCCGTCTGGGCCTGAAGCTTTCCTAGTCTTCTGTTTTTTGAAGACTCTGCTCACGTCCTCCACACAGACCTTAAGCTCAGGTTGGATGGCAGAAGGGGGGAGGAGAGGGGTTGCAGGAGGTGATGGTGGATGTGTGAAGTGCACATCAGGGCGGGTGTGAGGTGTGAGTCTGGGCTTCTCAAACCTGCAATAGAATGCATTGAGAGTGTCAGCCAGTTGTTGATTCTCCACAGATGGGGGGGATGGTGACTTGTAGTTGGTGATGTTCCTCAGGCCTCTCCAGACTGATGCCGGGTCTTTGGCTGAAAACTGGTTTTTCAGCTTTTCAGAGTAGCTTCTTTTAGCAACTCTGATCTCCTTTGTCAGTTTGTTTCTGGCCTGGTTATACAAGATTTTATCCCCACTTCTGTAAGCATCCTCTTTGGCATGACGAAGCTGTTTGAGTTTCCCAGTAAACCATGGTTTATCATTAGTGAATGATAAGAATGTCCTGGTAGGAATGCATGTATCCTCACAGAAACTGATATATGATGTTACAGTATCTGTGAGCTCATCCAGATCGGTGGCTGCAGCTTCAAAAACAGTCCAATCAGTGCAATCGAAGCAGGCCTGTAGATCCTGCTCTGCTTCGTTGGTCCATCTTTTTACAGTCCTTAATACAGGTTTAACTGATTTCAGTTTCTGCCTGTAGGTCGGTATAAGATGAACCAAACAGTGATCAGAGAGCCCCAAAGCTGCCCGTGGGACGGAGTGATACGCATTCTTTATCGTGGTGTAACAGTGGTCCAATATATTACTGTCTCTGGTAGGACATGTAACATGCTGTCTGTATTTTGGCAGTTCACGGGAGAGATTTGCTTTGTTAAAATCCCCAAGAATGATTAAAAGAGAGTCTGGGTACCTTTGTTCCATTTCAGCTATATGTTCAGCCAGCTGTTGTAGCGCCGCGCTCACACACGCGTCTGGAGGAATGTAAACATTCGCGAGAATGAATGAGGAAAACTCCCGCGGCGAGTAGAAAGGTTTACAGTTTATGAAATGCGCCTCTAAATTAGGAGAGCACATCTTCTTCAGTGTTGTTACATCTGAACACCAACTTTCGTTAATGTAGAAACCCAATCCACCACCTCTCGTTTTCCCCGTTAGTTCTGCGATGCGATCCGCTCGGAACAGCTGGAAGCCCGGCAGATGTAGTGCGTTGTCCGGTATGGCTTCACTCAGCCAGGTTTCAGTGAAGCACAGAGCAGCGGAGTTTAAAAAATCCTTGTTAGTGCGGGTGAGGAGAAGAAGTTCGTCCATTTAGTTAGGAAGAGATCGGAGATGAAGAGATTAGCAAGATGAATAATGGGTAGTGCAGTGCGGAGGCCGCGCTCGCGGAGTTTAACCAGCGCGCCGGCGCGCTTCCCGCGTTTGCGTCTGACCGCGTGTTTTAACAACACCGCTGCCCCTCCAACGAGAATGTCCAGTAAAACGTCTGAGTAATCAAAATCTGTAAAAAACTTGTCTGGTGTGTGTTTCCTAATGTCCAGAAGTTCGTCTTTGGTGAAACTGATAGGAAAAGAATGACTAAACGCAGAACAAACGAACAAAAACAACACAATGACTGGAGAGCTCCACACCGAGGCAGCCATCCGCGGCGCCATCAGGATATTTGAAACAAAACAAAATATATCTAGCAACAGTTCAACTGCAATGTGACATTTATGCAACAATAACAAACTAATATGTAAGAATTTCTTACCTTAAATCTTTCTTGTCTTCAAATCGCGTTCTTCTTCTTCTGAGGTAGCCTAAATCCAATGTAAGCTCACGGTGCGCCTAACTCGACGAAAAGTGAAGTGTTTTGGTGTTTTGTTTTTGAGGTAATGAGCGCGATCGCGTTCCATGTGGAGATTTGCATGTGAATATCTTTTGCACTCGTAGGCGTGGCCAAATTAACTGTAATGAGCAAGCGTTTGAGAAGCTGGACATCTTGTTGGTTTTATACAAATTACTTAAACAGAGAATATTTGTTTTCGTTTTGAACCCGATCGTTTTAAAAGTACACACTTAAATGTTTATAAAGGTGTATGGCTCATAAATGTGTGACAAGTATTCGCTGAGATTTGTTTCAGTTTATAGACGTGCTCAAGAAAAAAAAGTTCACCGCGACGGAGAGGCAGAACGCACACCCTGTTTATTTTCTTTATTTTACAAAAGCACAATGTTTTGATTTGATTGTAAGTGGACACATACAAAAGTAGAAATATCACAGATTCTTTTTTCATATTTCTTTTTTCTGTATGACCTTAAATGACGGAGTAATTAAGTTGGCTTGAGAAAGCCAACTTACTGATATTGTACTTAAACTTATTATTATTAAGTTGGCTTGAGAGAGCCAACATATTGAAATCCTATTTAAACTTATTAAGTTGGCTTGAGAGAGCCAACATATTGAAATCCTATTTAAACTTATTAAGTTGGCTTGAGAGAGCCAACATATTGAAATCCTATTTAAACTTATTATTATTATTATTATTATTATTCCGAGACTAAAATTTCTATATCAAACTCGTCCTAGAGCTTTAACTCTACATACTCCAAACTCGGCTCAGACACTCAAACTGATCTGACCAAGTGTGCTATATCTTTTCAGACTGATCGGACTTACGGTTTTCCTACAAATGACGATCAAAACTCGGAAAAACTCCCATTGACTTAACATTGGGCATTCTAAAAAAATTCAAACTCACCAACCGACAAAAATTTAAATCTAAATCCCTTGAAAACTAATTCAAACTGCCATTCTATATATATTAGCCAATGAAACTCATTTAAACTAATAAACTCTAATCTCATACACTTATAAACTAATTAACTTAAATTTAATAACTAATTAACTAATAAACTCATGAATTCATAGACTTATGAACTCTTAAACTCATAAATTAATAAATTCTGAACTCTAAACTCATTTAAACTTATAAACTCTAAACTCAAAAACTTGTACACTTATAAACTCTAAACTCATAAACTCTGTGTGTGTGTGTGTGTGTGTGTGTGTGTCTGAGTGAGTGTGTGAGCGAGGTAGTCTGTGTGTGTGAGTGTGTGTGTGTGTGTGTGTGTGTGTGTGTGTGTGTGTGTGTGTTTGTTTGTATCTATCTAACTTATTTATATATCTATCATAAACTTCAAACTACTTTAAACTACTTTAAACTTCAAACCAATTTAAACTTCTTAAGTTTAAAGCTCCCAGCTCCCAAGCAACTCCATAGCAACCAAACTTGAGTACCCTAGCAACCGTTTTGCAAGACCTATATCTCTGTATCAGAACATCGTATAGAGATGAGGTTTGGCTCTTTTGACTCATGCTAGCAAACAGCACTTCCAACATGCTACATATGCTAGCAGTGAAAAGCTACATGCTAATAGCGATTAGTTAAGCGTTAAATCATGCCAAGATCATGCTAAGAACTCTATAAAAACTCCATAGTAACCATCTGTGATAACTACCAACCACCTAGTAACACCATATCAACCGCCCTGAATACCATAGCAACCCCCCAGAACACCCTAGCAACCGCCTAGCAACCACCCAAAAGACCCTAGCAACCACCCAGAACACCGTAGCAACCACCCAAAAGACCCTAGCAACCACCCAAAAGACCCTAGCAACCGCCTAGCAACCACCCAAAAGACCCTAGCAACCACCCAAAAGACCCTAGCAACCACCCAGAATACCCTAGCAACCACCCAAAACAGCCTAGCAACCACCCAGAACACCCTGGCCACCACCTAGCAACCACCCAGAATACCTTAGCAACGCCTAGCAACACCATAGCAACCACCCATAACACCCTAGCAACTGCCTAGCAACCACCCAGAACACCCTAGCAACCACCCAAAATACCCTAGCAACCGCCTAGCAACCACCCAAAACCGCCTAGCAACCACCCAAAACACCCTAGCAACCGCCTAGCAACCACCCAAAATACCCTAGCAACCACCCAAAAGACCCTAGCAACCACCCAAAATATCCTAGCAACCACCCAAAAGACCCTAGCAACCACCCAGAATACCCTAGCAACCGCCTAGCAACCACACAAAAGACCCTGGCAACCGCCTAGCAACCACCCAAAACAGCCTAGCAACCACCCAAAACACCCTAGCAACCACCCAAAATACCCTAGCAACCGCCTAGCAACCACCCAGAATACCTTAGCAACCGCCTAGCAACACCATAGCGACCACCCAGAACACCCTAGCAACTGCCTAGCAACCACCCAAAAGACCATAGCAACCACCCAAAATACCCTAGCAACCGCCTAGCAACCACCCAACAGACCCTAGCAACCACCCAAAATATCCTAGCAACCGCCTAGCAACCACCCAGAATACCCTAGCAACCACCCAAAACAGCCTAGCAACCACCCAAAATATCCTAGCAACCGCCTAGCAACCACCCAGAACACCCTAGCAACCGCCCAAAAGACCCTAGCAACCACCCAAAATATCCTAGCAACCGCCTAGCAACCACCCAGAACACCCTAGCAACCACCTAAAATACCCTAGCAACCGCCTAGCAACCACCCAGAACACCATAGTAACCACCCAAAATACCCTAGCAACCACCCAAAACATCCTAGTAACCACTCATAACACCCTAGCAACCACCCAGAACACCCTAGCAACCGCCCAAAATACCCTAGCAACACCATAGCAACCACCCATAACATCCTAGCAACCACCTAGCAAAAAAGATTCTGCTCCAAACTTTCTCAAGCCAACTTAAAGTTTGTCTCGACGAACTTTCGCATCTAGTTATTATTATTCTGAGACTAAAATTTCTATATGAAACTCGTCCTAGAGCTTTAACTCTACATACTCCAAACTCGGCTCAGACACTCAAACTTTTCTGACTAAGTGTGCTATCTATTTTCAGACTGATCGGACTTACGGTTTTCCTAAAAATGACGATCAAAACTCGGAAAAACTCCCATTGACTTAACATTGGGCATTCTAAAAAAATTCAAACTCACCAACCGACAAAAATTTAAATCTAAATCCCTTGAAAACTAATTCAAACTGCCATTCTATATATATTAGCCAATGAAACTCATTTAAACTAATAAACTCTAATCTCATACACTTATAAACTAATTAACTTAAATTTAATAACTAATTAACTAATAAACTCATGAATTCATAGACTTATGAACTCTTAAACTCATAAATTAATAAATTCTGAACTCTAAACTCATTTAAACTTATAAACTCTAAACTCAAAAACTTGTACACTTATAAACTCTAAACTCATAAACTCTGAGTGTGTGTGTGTGTGTGTGTGTGTGTGTGTGTGTCTGAGTGAGTGTGTGAGCGAGGTAGTCTGTGTGAGTGTGTGAGTGTGTGTGTGTGTGTGTGTGTGTGTGTGTGTTTGTTTGTATCTATCTAACTTATTTATATATCTATCATAAACTTCAAACTACTTTAAACTACTTTAAACTTCAAACCAATTTAAACTTCTTAAGTTTAAAGCTCCCAGCTCCCAAGCAACTCCATAGCAACCAAACTTGAGTACCCTAGCAACCGTTTTGCAAGACCTATATCTCTGTATCAGAACATCGTATAGAGATGAGGTTTGGCTCTTTTGACTCATGCTAGCAAACAGCACTTCCAACATACTACACATGCTAGCAGTAAATAGCTACATGCTAATAGTGATTAGTTAAGTGTTAAATCATGCCAAGATCATGCTAAGAACTCTATAAAAACTCCATAGTAACCATCTGTGACAACTACCAACCACCTAGTAACACCATATCAACCGCCCTGAATACCTTAGCAACCGCCTAGCAACACCATAGCAACCACCCATAACACCCTAGCAACCGCCTATCAACCACCCAGAACAGCCTAGCAATCACCCATAACACCCTAGCAACCGCCTAGCAACCACCCTAGCAACCACCCAGAAGACCCTAGCAACCACCCAAAACATCCTAGCAACCGCCTAGCAACCACCCAAAACACCCTAGCAACCACCCAGAACACCCTAGCAACACCCTAGAAACCACCCAGAATACCCTAGCAACCGCCTAGCAACCACCCAAAACACCCTAGCAACCACCCAAAACACCCTAGCAACCACCCAGAATACCCTAGCAACTGCCTAGCAACCACCCAAAAGACCCTAGCAACCACCCAAAACAGCCTAGCAACCACCCAGAACACCCTAGCCACCACCTAGCAACCACCCAGAATACCTTAGCAACGCCTAGCAACACCATAGCAACCACCCATAACACCCTAGCAACCGCCTAGCAACCACCGAGAATACCCTAGCAACCACCCAGAAACCCTAGCAACCGCCTAGCAACCACCCAAAAGACCCTATCAACCGCCTAGCAACCACCCAGAACACCCTAGCAACCACCCAAAATACCCTAGCAACCACCCAAAAGACCCTAGCAACCGCCTAGCAACCACCCAAAAGACCCTAGCAACCACCAAAAATATCCTAGCAACCACCCAGAACACCCTAGCAACTGCCTAGCAACCACCCAGAACACCCTAGCAACCACCCAAAATACCCTAGCAACTGCCTAGCAACCACCTAAAAGACCCTAGCAACCACCAAAAATACCCTAGCAACTGCCTAGCAACCACCCAAAAGACCATAGCAACCACCCAAAATACCCTAGCAACCGCCTAGCAACCACCCAACAGACCCTAGCAACCACCCAAAATATCCTAGCAACCGCCTAGCAACCACCCAGAATACCCTAGCAACCACCCAAAACAGCCTAGCAACCACCCAAAATATCCTAGCAACCGCCTAGCAACCACCCAGAACACCCTAGCAACCGCCCAAAAGACCCTAGCAACCACCCAAAATATCCTAGCAACCGCCTAGCAACCACCCAGAACACCCTAGCAACCACCTAAAATACCCTAGCAACCGCCTAGCAACCACCCAGAACACCATAGTAACCACCCAAAATACCCTAGCAACCACCCAAAACATCCTAGTAACCACTCATAACACCCTAGCAACCACCCAGAACACCCTAGCAACCGCCCAAAATACCCTAGCAACACCATAGCAACCACCCATAACATCCTAGCAACCACCTAGCAAAAAAGATTCTGCTCCAAACTTTCTCAAGCCAACTTAAAGTTTGTCTCGACGAACTTTCGCATCTAGTTATTATTATTCTGAGACTAAAATTTCTATATGAAACTCGTCCTAGAGCTTTAACTCTACGTACTCCAAACTCGGCTCAGACACTCAAACTTTTCTGACTAAGTGTGCTATCTATTTTCAGACTGATCGGACTTACGGTTTTCCTAAAAATGACGATCAAAACTCGGAAAAACTCCCATTGACTTAACATTGGGCATTCTAAAAAAATTCAAACTCACCAACCGACAAAAATTTAAATCTAAATCCCTTGAAAACTAATTCAAACTGCCATTCTATATATATTAGCTAATGAAACTCATTTAAACTAATAAACTCTAATCTCATACACTTATAAACTAATTAACTTAAATTTAATAACTAATTAACTAATAAACTCATGAATTCATAGACTTATGAACTCTTAAACTCATAAATTAATAAATTCTGAACTCTAAACTCATTTAAACTTATAAACTCTAAACTCAAAAACTTGTACACTTATAAACTCTAAACTCAAACTCTGAGTGTGTGTGTGTGTGTGTGTGTGTGTCTGAGTGAGTGTGTGAGCGAGGTAGTCTGTGTGAGTGTGTGTGTGTGTGTGTGTGTGTTTGTATCTATCTAACTTATTTATATATCTATCATAAACTTCAAACTACTTTAAACTACTTTAAACTTCAAACCATTTTAAACTTCTTAAGTTTAAAGCTCCCAGCTCCCAAGCAACTCCATAGCAACCAAACTTGAGTACCCTAGCAACCGTTTTGCAAGACCTATATCTCTGTATCAGAACATCGTATAGAGATGAGGTTTGGCTCTTTTGACTCATGCTAGCAAACAGCACTTCCAACATGCTACATATGCTAGCAGTGAATAGCTACATGCTAATAGCGATTAGTTAAGTGTTAAATCATGCCAAGATCATGCTAAGAACTCTATAAAAACTCCATAGTAACCATCTATGATAACTACCAACCACCTAGTAACACCATATCAACCGCCCTGAATACCATAGCAACCCCCCAGAACACCCTAGCAACCGCCTAGCAACCACCCAAAAGACCCTAGCAACCACCCAGAACACCGTAGCAACCACCCAAAAGACCCTAGCAACCACCCAAAAGACCCTAGCAACCGCCTAGCAACCACCCAAAAGACCCTAGCAACCACCCAAAAGACCCTAGCAACCGCCTAGCAACCACCCAAAAGACCCTAGCAACCACCCAAAAGACCCTAGCAACCACCCAGAACACCCTGGCCACCACCTAGCAACCACCCAGAATACCTTAGCAACGCCTAGCAACACCATAGCAACCACCCATAACACCCTAGCAACTGCCTAGCAACCACCCAGAACACCCTAGCAACCACCCAAAATACCCTAGCAACCGCCTAGCAACCACCCAAAACCGCCTAGCAACCACCCAAAACACCCTAGCAACCGCCTAGCAACCACCCAAAATACCCTAGCAACCACCCAAAAGACCCTAGCAACCACCCAAAATATCCTAGCAACCACCCAGAACACCCTAGCAACCGCCTAGCAACCACACAAAAGACCCTGGCAACCGCCTAGCAACCACCCAAAACACCCTAGCAACCACCCAAAACACCCTAGCAACCGCCTAGCAACCACCCAGAATACCTTAGCAACCGCCTAGCAACACCATAGCGACCACCCATAACATCCTAACAACCGCCTAGCAAAAAACTTTCCGGTCCAAACTTTCTCAAGCCAACTTAAAGTTTGTCTCGACGAACTTTCGCATCTAGTTAAGTTGGCTTGAGAGAGCCAACATATTGAAATCCTATTTAAACTTATTATTATTATTCTGAGACTAAAATTTCTATATGAAACTCGTCCTAGAGCTTTAACTCTACGTACTCCAAACTCGGCTCAGACACTCAAACTTTTCTGACTAAGTGTGCTATCTATTTTCAGACTGATCGGACTTACGGTTTTCCTAAAAATGACGATCAAAACTCGGAAAAACTCCCATTGACTTAACATTGGGCATTCTAAAAAAATTCAAACTCACCAACCGACAAAAATTTAAATCTAAATCCCTTGAAAACTAATTCAAACTGCCATTCTATATATATTAGCCAATGAAACTCATTTAAACTAATAAACTCTAATCTCATACACTTATAAACTAATTAACTTAAATTTAATAACTAATTAACTAATAAACTCATGAATTCATAGACTTATGAACTCTTAAACTCATAAATTAATAAATTCTGAACTCTAAACTCATTTAAACTTATAAACTCTAAACTCAAAAACTTGTACACTTATAAACTCTAAACTCATAAACTCTGAGTGTGTGTGTGTGTGTGTGTGTGTCTGAGTGAGTGTGTGAGCGAGGTAGTCTGTGTGAGTGTGTGTGTGTGTGTGTGTGTGTGTGTTTGTTTGTATCTATCTAACTTATTTATATATCTATCATAAACTTCAAACTACTTTAAACTACTTTAAACTTCAAACCAATTTAAACTTCTTAAGTTTAAAGCTCCCAGCTCCCAAGCAACTCCATAGCAACCAAACTTGAGTACCCTAGCAACCGTTTTGCAAGACCTATATCTCTGTATCAGAACATCGTATAGAGATGAGGTTTGGCTCTTTTGACTCATGCTAGCAAACAGCACTTCCAACATACTACACATGCTAGCAGTAAATAGCTACATGCTAATAGTGATTAGTTAAGTGTTAAATCATGCCAAGATCATGCTAAGAACTCTATAAAAACTCCATAGTAACCATCTGTGACAACTACCAGCCACCTATTAACACCATATCAACCGCCCTGAATACCTTAGCAACCGCCTAGCAACACCATAGCAACCACCCATAACACCCTAGCAACCGCCTATCAACCACCCAGAACAGCCTAGCAATCACCCATAACACCCTAGCAACCGCCTAGCAACCACCCTAGCAACCACCCAGAAGACCCTAGCAACCACCCAAAACATCCTAGCAACCGCCTAGCAACCACCCAAAACACCCTAGCAACCACCCAGAACACCCTAGCAACACCCTAGAAACCACCCAGAATACCCTAGCAACCGCCTAGCAACCACCCAAAACACCTAGCAACCACCCAAAACACCCTAGCAACCACCCAGAATACCCTAGCAACTGCCTAGCAACCACCCAAAAGACCCTAGCAACCACCCAAAACAGCCTAGCAACCACCCAGAACACCCTAGCCACCACCTAGCAACCACCCAGAATACCTTAGCAACGCCTAGCAACACCATAGCAACCACCCATAACACCCTAGCAACCGCCTAGCAACCACCGAGAATACCCTAGCAACCACCCAGAAACCCTAGCAACCGCCTAGCAACCACCCAAAAGACCCTATCAACCGCCTAGCAACCACCCAGAACACCCTAGCAACCACCCAAAATACCCTAGCAACCACCCAAAAGACCCTAGCAACCACCCAAAACACCCTAGCAACCGCCTAGCAACCACCCAAAAGACCCTAGCAACCACCCAAAAGACCCTAGCAACCGCCTAGCAACCACCCAAAAGACCCTAGCAACCACCAAAAATATCCTAGCAACCACCCAGAACACCCTAGCAACTGCCTAGCAACCACCCAGAACACCCTAGCAACCACCCAAAATACCCTAGCAACTGCCTAGCAACCACCTAAAAGACCCTAGCAACCACCAAAAATACCCTAGCAACTGCCTAGCAACCACCCAAAAGACCATAGCAACCACCCAAAATACCCTAGCAACCGCCTAGCAACCACCCAACAGACCCTAGCAACCACCCAAAATATCCTAGCAACCGCCTAGCAACCACCCAGAATACCCTAGCAACCACCCAAAACAGCCTAGCAACCACCCAAAATATCCTAGCAACCGCCTAGCAACCACCCAGAACACCCTAGCAACCGCCCAAAAGACCCTAGCAACCACCCAAAATATCCTAGCAACCGCCTAGCAACCACCCAGAACACCCTAGCAACCACCTAAAATACCCTAGCAACCGCCTAGCAACCACCCAGAACACCATAGTAACCACCCAAAATACCCTAGCAACCACCCAAAACATCCTAGTAACCACTCATAACACCCTAGCAACCACCCAGAACACCCTAGCAACCGCCCAAAATACCCTAGCAACACCATAGCAACCACCCATAACATCCTAGCAACCACCTAGCAAAAAAGATTCTGCTCCAAACTTTCTCAAGCCAACTTAAAGTTTGTCTCGACGAACTTTCGCATCTAGTTATTATTATTCTTCTGAGACTAAAAATGTCTATATGTAACTCCTCCTAGAGCTTTAACTCTACATACTCCAAACTCGGCTCAGACACTCAAACTTTTCTGACTAAGTGTGCTATCTATTTTCAGACTGATCGGACTTACGGTTTTCCTAAAAATGACGATCAAAACTCGAAAAAACTCATTCAAAAACTCCCATTGACTTACATTGGGGAGTTCTAAAAAATTCAAACCGACAAAAATTTAAATCTAAACACCTTGAAGACTAAACCAAACTGCCGTTCTATATACTATATGAGCCATTGAGACTCATTTAAACAAATAAACTCATCCATCTATCTACTTCAAACTACTTTAAACTTTAAACTATCTATCTATCTCTTTTTAACTAATCCATCTTTCTTTCTAACTTATCCATCTTTCTTTCTAATTAATCTATCTTTCTTTCTAACTAATCCATCTTTCTTTCTTTCTTTCTTTCTTTCTTTCTTTCTTTCTAATCTATCTATCTTTCTTTCTAACTTATTCATCTTTCTTTCTCTCTAATTAATCTATCTTTCTCTCTAACTAATCCATCTTTCTTTCTTTCTTTCTTTCTTTCTTTCTTTCTTTCTTTCTAACTAACTAACTAATATTTCCTTCATTCTTTCTAACTAATCTATCTTTCTTTCTTTCTTTCTTTCTTTCTAACTACTCTCTTTCTTTCTTTCTTTCTTTCTAACTAATCTTTCTTTCTAACCTTTTTATCTTTCTAACCTATCTTTCTTTCTTTCTTTCTAACTAATCTTTCCTTCATTCTTTTCTAACTGATCTTTCTTTCTTTCTTTCTTTCTTTCTTTCTTACTACTCTTTTTCTTTCTCTTTCTTTCTTTCTTTCTTTCTTTCTTTCTTTCTTTCTTTCTAACTTATCCATCTTTCTTTCTTTCTAATTAATCTATCTTTCTTTCTAACTAATCCATCTTTCTTTCTTTTGTTCTTTCTTTCTTTCTTTCTTTCTTTCTTTCTTTCTTTCTTTCTTTCTTTCTTTATTTCTTTCTAACTTATCCATCTTTCTTTCTTTCTAATTAATCTATCTTTCTTTCTAACTAATCCATCTTTCTTTCTTTTGTTCTTTCTTTCTTTCTTTCTTTCTTTCTTTCTAACCTTTTTATCTTTCTAACCTATCTTTCTTTCTTTCTTACTAATCTTTCCTTCATTCTTTCTAACTAATCTTTCTCTTTCTTTCTTTCTTTTTCTTTCTTTCTTTCTTTCTTTCTTTCTTTCTTTCTTTCTTTCTTTCTTTCTTTCTTTCTTTCTAACTACTCTTTTTCTTTCTTTCTTTCTCTTTCTTTCTTTCTTTCTTTCTTTCTTTCTTTCTTTCTTTCTTTCTTTCTTTCTTTCTAACCTTTTTATCTTTCTAACCTATCTTTCTTTCTTTCTTACTAATCTTTCCTTCATTCTTTCTAACTAATCTTTCTCTTTCTTTCTTTCTTTCTTTTCTTTCTTTCTTTCTTTCTTTCTTTCTTTCTTTCTTTCTTTCTTTCTTTCTTTCTTTCTAACTACTCTTTTTCTTTCTTTCTTTCTCTCTAACTACTCTTTTTCTTTCTTTCTTTCTTTCTTTCTTTCTTTCTTTCTTTCTAACTTTCTTTCTAACTAACTAATCTTTCCTTCATTCTTTCTAACTAATCTTTCTCTCTTTCTTTCTTTCTAACTACTCTTTTTCTTTCTTTCTTTCTTTCTTTCTTTCTTTCTTTCTTTCTTTCTTTCTAACTAATCTTTCTTTCTAACCTTTTTATCTTTCTAACCTATCTTTCTTTCTTTCTAACTAACTAATCTTTCCTTCATTCTTTCTAACTAATCTTTTTCTTTCTTTCTTTCTTTCTTTCTTTCTTTCTTTCTTTCTTTCTTTCTTTCTAACTACTCTTTTTCTTTCTTTCTTTCTTTCTTTCGAACTAATCTTTCTTTCTAACCTTTTTATCTTTCTAACCTATCTTTCTTTCTTTCTTTGTGTTAAATAATGCCAAGATCATGCTAAGAACTCTATAAAAACTCCATAGTAACCATCTGTGACAACTAACCAACCACTCAAAATACTTTAAACTACTTTTAAATACTTTAAACTTCAAACTACTTTAAACTTCAAACTACTTCAAACTAATTTAAACTTCAAACTAATTTAAACTTCAAACTTCTTCAAACTTTCTGGTCCGACTTTATCAAGCCAACTTAAAGTTTGTCTCGACGAACTTTCGCATCTAGTTTAAGTTTATAGTTCTACAATGTGGAGAAAATCCAGCAAAACGCGCCCGCGCGTTTGCCGACCTCAGAGAGTTATTCACCTTTTTGTCATGTTTTCTCAATAGAATTCATAAAAGTATAGAATATAATATCATTGTAAAGCAGTGACAACATGCCCCACCTACACAACTGAGATTTAAACCCTGCTAGTGTCTTCTGCTAGTTAGAAGAGCATTAAAGAACCATATCAACTGTTACATAACATTGGAGATTAATAATAATATCAGATTTGTCTAATTTAAAATAAACACAAAAAATCGAGATGAAAAATGAACTTAAGAAATTAACTTTTGCTATGGTTTAATATGGATATCTTCCAAAAAAAATTGAATTTTGGTGCAATTTTTTCTCTATATAGTGTTGATATGGTGACTAGTAAATACACTAAGTTTCGTCATGCTAGCACGTGTGGAAGTATTTAAAACAAGTGTGTTACAACTAGCCCTGCATTAGGTTGTGCCCCGCTCTCCCCTAATTCTATCTCGAACCGGCAACCATTTCACTGATTTTAAAATTGGAGTAATTGACTCTTTTGACAGACTTATTCTTGCGGCAGCATTCTGTATTTTCTGAAGAAACGCCAATGCTTTGTTGTCGATTCCAAAGTAAAGATAACTACAGCACAGTCCATTCATGAGAAGACAACTGCATAGATTGCTATCTCAAAGTCAACAGTCGATAAAAAAGGTTTAGTTTTGGCTAAGAGACAAAGGTGAAAGAAACTAGATATGACAACCGAGTTTATTTGTTTGTCCATTTTTAAATCGGTGTCCGGAACAAACTGAGACTGATAAACGTCAGTCAGTCTGACGGCTGAGAAACCCTCAGGAGGAGTGTGTGTGTGAGACGCTCCACATGAACAGCAGATTCAGCTTGAGTTTAGATCAAACCACTGATTCTCAAACTGTGGTACGCAACATGATTCTTATTCTTACACTTTTCATTTGATTAGAAAATTGAAATTGAAAATTTGATTAGATTTGGAATACATCTGTATGCCTATATATATGTAAGTCTTGCGTTTACAATATGCATGGGATCTGAATAGTCCATGTTGTACGCTCGTGCATCTGTTTAAGTGATAGTCTGTTTAAAGCTGTGTGTGTGTGTGTGTCTGTGTGTGTGTGTGTATCAGAACTCGTCATCTGTGTAACACTGCTGTAACACCTCATGTAGTGTGTGTGTGTGTGTGTGTGTGTGTGTGTCAGAACTCATCGTCTGAGCTGAGCAGCAGTTTTCTCATTACTGCAGCTGATCCTCATGTAGTGTGTGTGTGTGTGTGTGTGTGTGTGTGTGTGTGTGTGTGTGTCAGAACCAGGGCTGGACTGGCCATCGGGCATACCGGGCATTTGCCCGGTGGGCCGACGTGCTTTTTGGGCCGATACATCTCATACTCATACATAATTTTTATTATTATTATTAAAAAAAATTTAACGGCCCATAAAATTTGTACATCAGCGGCCCATTCGTTTTGTTTTGCTTAATTGGTGGCGTTTGTGCCGGTGTAACGCAGTGGTCAAAAAAAAGTCAGTGTTAGTTTTTTTTTTAGATCAGCGGCCCATTGGTTCTTTTCTTGATTGACACTGGGCTGGCCCAATCACAACTTTAAACGAGTGAGCGAGTGTGCAGCAGTGTCAGTGTGTATCTGTCAAAATAGTCTGCGAGATGGAGAAGAAACGCAAGGAATGTGCAGAGAAATAGCGTGAAAAAATAGAAACAGGCCCTTAAAACAGACACTGTAAAATCTGTCAAAATATATGTTTTCTGACCTTAATCAGCTCCTATGTGATGATGATAGTGAAGGAGGATCAGGAGAGAGATGAGAAAGTGTAGAGTCCGCGGTAAGCAGAACTACTTTCAAAACACTTATGGCGCTTTTCCACTACACAGTACCAGCTCGCCTCGGCTCGGCTCGACTCGACTCGACTCGGCTCTGTTTGGTTTTCCACTGTGTAAAAGTTGTACCTGTACCTGCTTCCAGGTACTTTTTTTTCGTACCACCTCCGGCGAGGTTCTATCATAGACTGTAAAAAAATATGGACGTAGTGTCCGTGACGTCACCCGTAGGTTTCTGAAGAGCATTTTTGAAGCCTAAAGTGGGCGGAGCCGGCCGTCGCCATCTTGGCCTTGCGTCACTCCCGGATAACAGAAAATAGGCAAACAGGCGGGGCGTGACGTGAGTGGAGCTGACTGAGGAGCCTGGCCTGGCTATCTGAAATCACCTAGCTCGACGTGATCGAGTTAGCTGATGATGTGAAGCCAATTAAACGTTCCTATTTTTGCCCTTCGAAATATTATAATAGTTAAAAGACATGGCTACAAGTGAGACTGTGTATTACATCGAGAGTGTTTGTGTGTGACAGTGATTTATGTGCATACATGTCCGTCACTCTTTCATGGTCCATCAGCGCGGCATTGCTCAAGTTCGTAGAGAGCTTATTCAGTCCATTTTAAATTCTGATTTTGGCCGTCTCTCAAATGGGTTTTAAAACCATAGATATATTGCCTTTGAAGTGCAAGTAAATGCGCTAGAAAATCCGCGCTCATACATGTGCATTTATTGCATGGACGGAGAAAGCGCCGACGCCTGCATGATTTCATCTGACGGTACATAAGCATATTATAATCCATCTGTTCCGTGAGAGCAGAACGAACGAGTATTTATTGACGTTTTAAATTTGAAAACCCCAAAAAGCAACGAAATTGTCAGACATCCATTAGTGCATGTTCACAGAGGAAAACAACTTAAATACAGCGCTGGTTGTTCTCTCGAACGATAACGACGGAATCCAAAGACGTGGGCTTTGTACCCAAGTATTAAATTGTATGAAATAATCCCGAAAAAAAGCACAAACACTGCAGAGATGGCAAGTTCAGCAGCAACATTTGCTGAGGTGAAGTGACGGCTAGTAACAGCAGACAAACGGCTAGCACTGACAGCGGCAATCCATCTGTCACTCAAGTGGCTTGGCCACACCCTTAAATTTAAATATTAATCAACTAAACGGACGAGTTATAAAATAATTCACCCCCCTCACAGTTGTTATGAAGGGCAAAATTAGCTGTATAGACCAAAGCCACATAGAGATCCAGGCTGTAAACATATTTTTTTCTGCTGTAAAGTTGGTGATTTTAACATGAGGGAGATACAGATTTGACTCACTTCTGCAGCCAGGCCAAGCGGCCAGTCAATGAATTGCAGTTTAACTCACTTTCAAGAGAGAGACGGGGAGGTTGCCGCTTGGGTTCTATGCGAGCTGAGGCGATACTAAAATGTGACGTGAAATCATGGCAGACTGCTGATTGGTCAGAGAGAATCGTCACTATTCACTGCGTCATCATTGCATGCGCCAGACGCAGTATCCTGAATAAAAAACAGCAAAAACAAAAACATCCAAAAACAGCATACACTCGATTTCAGCATATTTTGGAGCGATTTTTGTGTGAACATATCAGTGAACACCCCTGACCACTCGGTGAGTTTCACGTCTTTGTAAACGAAAGTTTAATGCGTTTTAGGAAGGATTGTTCCAGTGCACCTATACACTCATTCTGGAGGTTTTGGGGAAAGCGAAAGAAACCTAAAATTCTCGGGACAGCAGCATCTGTCCAAATTTTTATCTTAACCGTTCTATTTCATCAGAAACGATCTGTAAACAGGGCTTTAAGTGTAAAATACCGAACTTGTCCTTTAACTAATTTTACGATTTTTATGAAGTAATGTTGAAATTAACATGAACAAAACTGTATACGTGCAGTTCATTATTAGTTCATGTTAACTAATGAAATGTTATTGTAAAGTGTTACCGCCAATTAAGACATTAATAAAAAAAAAAGTAAAGTATAAAAGAGAATAAAGAAACAACATGAATTAAGATGTTTGTGACTGCTATCCAGATGTCATGCCTAAGGTGAGTAATCCTGAAAAATGCAGGGAAACAACAAGCATTTAATAATTTACCAACAAGTTGCACAAATGGCAAATAAACAATGGGTGCTCATTAAAATAGGTCTATTCACTATTTAAAGAACAATCTCGATGAGGCCAGTGATAAGAGAGCTAAGGTGGGTATTGGCCACAGATGATTAGCGTGATTGTTGTAGCTGAGAGAGCTGTCTGTACCTACGGCTAAAATACAACAAAACAAGTAGGCCTATCATTCTTCATTTTTGACACGATATGGGACATCTGATTACCACAGCACTTGCTTACATCACTTAGTAGTTCATAAACTATTGCTTCAACTGATCTCGAACAACTTCTGTAAACACTGAAATGAACCGATCAACTGCAGTGCACATACCTCTGCTCAGCCACGAACCGGTTCTTGGTCGAAAGCTGATGATGTAACATGCCGGTAGGCCCGCCCTCACGTGATACAGATTGGTCGATTGATAAGCTTAAATCTGATTGGCTAAATAGTACGACTGCTCTGTGTAGGAGGAGTTCGCTGCCAGGAAAGTCTCAAAAACACACACACACAAATCCAAGGCGATTCACACTTGTATGACGATTTGTACATTCACATTCAAGGATAAACTCGTACATTTTAAACATTCAAAGGTTTTTGTACACAGGTGTATATCTACGAATTGTGTTTTGCATTTGTGAAATGTATTTTATGAATATATACTTTTATTTTGCGCATGTGAATTGCTTGTTATGAATGTATATTTTTTTCACGCACGTGAATTTTTTTTGTGTGTACGTGAATTAGGTTTCATGCATGTGAGCTTGTCTACGCATGTGTGAATCATGTTTTTTTGCGTGAATTATAATTGAGACTATTCTGCTTCCATATGCTGGTACGCCGGAGAGAAGTTATGGATGGCGTCCTGCAGCATGTCTCCTGGGTTCATGGTCTCCTTCAGACTGCTGGAGATGCTCATGGGAGCACAGCGACCACCTGACACACACACACACACACACACACACACACAGATTTACCATTGAAACACAAAGCTGGTGTGGTAAAAATATATAGCAGAAGGACTAATCAGATAAGCAACAGCTCGAGAAAAGCATGGCTATAACAGTTTACCATGTTACTCTGCTGCAGTAAATACTAAACTCCTGCACTTTATCAAAGTTATGAACAAATGTTCTTCCAGAATGTTTGTTCAAAGTCATCTGGTCCTTAATAATGTTCTCAACTTTTTTCCTCACACATTTCCTCCTTTAATTTGACGTTTGTTTAACGTGTTTTAAGTTGTTCATTGAACATCCAAAAGTAATATTGTAGTAATGTTTGAAGAATGATGAAATGGTTCTATTGTGAACAATATCAGAAACTTCTTGTGTTTATTGCCTCCTTTATGATAAATCGCTGGTATTCCTCAATTTAAGTGACTTTAGATAAAAGCATCTGCTAAATGAATAGATGTAAATGTATCCTAAAATGCAAAGCCTTTGAGTTTAATTCCCAGTGTGATGCATGAACAGGAAATTATGTCAGGCATAACATTTAATAATTTCACTCATTATTTGGTCAAACTGTCAAAAAAAAAGTTTGAGTCTAAGAAAAGATGCCATCGAAATCCACTAATTACTAATATTTAGTAAGTTTATTGTAAATTTTAACATGTTTAACATGCTATTTTTAGGGTTAAGGTTAGATCTCACACTATTGAGCGTTTCATTGGACACACATCTGTAAGTGGACAAATAAGTTCATCAGTATTTAATATTCTAGATAGTCAGTGTAGAGATGAACAACATGATATCACACCATCATAAAATGAACAAAATACAATGAAAATACGTATAGACTACACAGTAAACCTACCGTACTGGCCATAGACAGGAACACAACCTGAGAGAGACAGAGATGGACACACAGTGATGATAGAGAGGAAGAAAAAGAGGAAGATCAGTTCAGAAACATTCAGAGTCTGAGACATAAAGGTATTTCAGCTTTATAAATGTGCGAAATCTTCGCCGCCACGGCGAAAGAAATCATGTTTTATCTGAGCGAAAGTCACAACAATTGTATTATTATAATTGTACAAATTAATGTATTATTAAGCATTAATTAATTAACAACTTTGAGTAAAACATGCTTGAGAAATTTAAGGCAATCAGTTTTCTTACTGAGTATACTTAATTACATTTTACAGTGAATATAGTAAATATATTTTTCAAATATTTTTCAATATGAAAAGTGGCAATTACTTATGTATTATTCAATATATTTTAATGTATTTAATATACACTGCTCAAAAAAATAAAGGGAACACTTAAACAACACAATGTAACTCCAAGTCAATCACACTTCTGTGAAATCAAACTGTCCACTTAGGAAGCAACACTGATTGACAATCAATTTCACATGCTGTTGTGCAAATGGAATAGACAATAGGTGGAAGTTATAGGCAATTAGCAAGACACCCCCAATAAAGGAGTGGTTCTGCAGGTGGTGACCACAGACCACTTCTCAGTTCCTATGCTTCCTGGCTGATGTTTTGGTCACTTTTGAATGCTGGCGGTGCTTTCACTCTAGTGGTAGCATGAGACGGAGTCTACAACCCACACAAGTGGCTCAGGTAGTGCAGCTCATCCAGGATGGCACATCAATGCGAGCTGTGGCAAGAAGGTTTGCTGTGTCTGTCAGCGTAGTGTCCAGAGCATGGAGGCGCTACCAGGAGACAGGCCAGTACATCAGGAGACGTGGAGGAGGCCGTAGGAGGGCAACAACCCAGCAGCAGGGCCGCTACCTCCGCCTTTGTGCAAGGAGGAGCAGGAGGAACACTGCCAGAGCCCTGCAAAATGACCTCCAGCAGGCCACAAATGTGCATGTGTCTGCTCAAACGGTCAGAAACAGACTCCATGAGGGTGGTATGAGGGCCCGACGTCCACAGGTGGGGGTTGTGCTTACAGCCCAACACCGTGCAGGACGTTTGGCATTTGCCATAGAACACCAAGATTGGCAAATTCGCCACTGGCGCCCTGTGCTCTTCACAGATGAAAGCAGGTTCACACTGAGCACATGTGACAGACGTGACAGAGTCTGGAGACGCCGTGGAGAACGTTCTGCTGCCTGCAACATCTGTGAAGAGCACAGGGCCCCAGTGGCGAATTTGCCAATCTTGGTGTTCTCTGGCAAATGCCAAACGTCCTGCACGGTGTTGGGCTGTAAGCACAACCCCCACCTGTGGACGTCGGGCCCTCATACCACCCTCATGGAGTCTGTTTCTGACCGTTTGAGCAGACACATGCACATTTTTGATCCAGGAAAATGATGGACAATTAATATAGGCAATTCTGGTGTTGGACTTATTATTGCGATATTAAAATGCTACTGTGGTTCTCAGTGTTTGAAGTTCTACTGGAATTATCAAAGTCATCTGTAACGATACTGCTGAAAAGTTATGATCCATGCACAGGTTTATTTGAAAGAGAAAAGGGAGTAATCTACAGTCCAAATGGCAGTGTGCAAAGTCCAAAAACAAGCATGAAAACCAAAGAATGAAACCAAGCAAAGCGAACAAATTCAATACTGAATGTGAGATGAAGTAGTTACACTAATATCACAACCATCACAACACAAAAATGTTTTTGGAAAATGTAAAAATGAATGTGCTCAAGATGATTTCTCCCAATTTACCTGAACTCACCCTTCAGTTTGAATTTGAGCTTGAGCTTTAAAACTTAAACTGACAATCCAACACACAATGTCCTCATAAGAACCAACAAAACTTCCGGCAGCTGCTCCTAAAAGACCTCCATACTGACTCCAGTCACGAGCTCGTTTTGCACTACGTGGAAGTTGTTCTTCAGCCTCTTTTAAAGCCTTAGCCACTTCTCTCTCAAGCTTTATAAGATATTCACGCTCTGCTTGTTCTCTAGTTTCACGTTGAATTTTCTCCTGGAGTTTTTGTTTTTCTTTCTCGTGCTTTTCTTCCAGGTATTTTATGAAGGTCTCTTGCTGTTCTCCTAAAACCTTTTCTTTTCTTTTATTCTCTTCTTCAAACAGTTTCTGCTGCTCCTCCAGTTTTTTCTGCAGCTCTTTTTGTAGGTTTTCATCTTTTTCTTTCTTGATCTCCTCTTCTTTCTTTTTGAATTCTTCTTCACTTTTTCTCAGTTCATTGTGCATCTCTTGTCTTTCTCTCTCGTTTTCTTTCTTCATTTGTACTATTTCAGCTTCATATTTGGTTTTCAGCTCTTCTTCTTTTCTCTTGTTCTCTTCTTCTTTCTCTTTCAGTATTCTCTCTTGTTCATCGTTGATGTTCTTCTCCACCAGCTGGAACATCTCGTTGGTGTAGTAACTCCCACCATTTGCTTTTACCAAACAATCAATCTTTTCGAACAGCTCAGAAACCTGCTTTCGATCTTTAGTCTCAATGTTATTGATCACATGGTATCTCTTACCACACTGCTGGATGAGGCTCTTTAACCCTTCAAGGTCTAAGGGGTTTTAAGTCCGCCAGGCACTATGTTAATATTTTGGTTTCTGGAAGGGTCAATTTTCATGGCAGAGTGAAGAGAGTCATATTTCTGGATTCTATAGACCCTCAGCTATAAGGTGGATGCATTGACAATACACTTCTTGAGACACTTGTATGGGTTCTGATGTGATATATCACCAAGAAATACAAAAAACGGAAGTTCAAATTTTTGTTTTTTATTATATAAAAATAGTAAACCATAATGAATAAGGGATTTTACATCAAATATTGATTCCTCAAAGGGTTTAGAACACCTGTAAAAAATTGGGTGAAAAAATATAAAGAAACAAAATAAATATTTACATTTCTGTGACTGTAGTCACCATACGTTTTTTGGGGAAAAACAGAATATTAGGTTAGGTTAGGTTAGGTATACTTTATTGTCCCAATGGGACATTTGTTTTGGGCTCACGAATACAGCCACTGCATTGTCAAACATATAAAACAAACACATAACATAATAACAGAGAAGAAAGATACACATTTACAATCAAGTAATTGGCCAGAAGCGGTGCTGTGTAGAAAAGGGCGAGTGGTCTGGGTCCTGGGTTCAGCAGAAGATGTAGGCTACTCGGCTGCTCTGGGGTTTCCTGATTTAGACTAAAACACACAGATTTTTTTATTAGTTTACATTCCCACATATCAAAAGTTGTACAGCCTTTAGTACAATGTGGTAAATAAAGATTAGCTATTCATCATCATGTGTGTATTTTTTACATCAAGTAAAGAGTCATAGAACTTCTAACTACAAAATTAGTATTTCTATTATCATAGCAATGATGTAAAGTATGATATTAGAAGGCTATCATGTAAATGACACTACTTTAGTAAAAATGATGTAAATGAGAAAATATGAGTAAATACAATGTCTAAACCAAACCCCCTCTCCATTTCAGCTTTATGTAGACAAATAGTACAGGCCTTAGATAAGGCTTACTGCACCATTATTTCTGAAAAGCTACAATAAAATTTCCCTAAAAGCATTACAATAAAATAGACAAGCAAAGTAAACGAAATATAGCTTATTACTATGCAAAAAATGAAGATGTACTACATGCGGCCTAATCTGCAATCTCATTTTAGCAATAAGCTAATGTACTACCGTTTATGTAGCAGACAAAGGCCCATGAATTTTTAAAATCTACTTACTAATAGTAATAGCGCACATTATTTGATTACTGCACCGTTATTTCTGACAATAAAATAATTTTAATAAACAAAATGACACAATACATATTAGACAATATATTATCAGCAATATTGCCTTCATACTTACTCCTCAAATGGATCGATTCCGTCCAGAATTGTATCCTCTTCATCTGAATCATATCGGTCTGGATCAGATCCGTTATTACTCTCATCGCTCTCAAAAAAAAATCATTGCAGCAGCTTGCTCGGCACGAGTCGGCTGTGAATCTTCGTTTGGCCATGTTGATTTTCTGTAAAATCTAACCAGTACAAAAACGTCTATCTCCACAGTAATCCAAATGTATCGTGTCCAAAAACCGTATATAAAAAGATTGTGTCTGAGTAGAAGACGCGCGAGATTTATTACAAACCCCTCCCTTTTTTACGTTCCTAGGACACCTGATAATGTCCTTGTTTGTTTTATATTGGTCTGTGATTGGTTCACACACCAACAGCATTATATATCATTTGATAGGGTAAAGTACCAGTCCTCTGTTTTGCGGTAAAATGCTATAGATTTGCACTCAAATACGGAAGGCTTAATTTTTTTTTATTTTTTTTTTTTATTAAATGCTTGTAGAAGATCGGAAGGCTTATCATTCGCGGAAGTCAACACAGTTTACTCATTATTACGCAGACGAATGTCAGCTTTTTCATAGAAAAAAAAGTAAGTTAATACCTTATTCCATTCCGAAGCTATTAATAGATATGTCAGGCATGCGCACTTTGACGCTCTAGAGCGTCAGTCGACTTTGAAGGGTTAAACTATCATCATCTTCAATAAATTCTTCAACCCTTGCTCCTCTAAGTTCATCTCCTCTGGTGAACAGCACCATGGTGTACATTCTGGATTTGTCTCCGAAAGTCTCCTGGATCATCTTCACTGCATCTTTCTCCTCTTGAGTGAATCGTCCCAGTTGAAGCACCAGCAGAAACACATGTGGACCAGGTGCCGCCATTGAGACGCACTTCACAATCTCCTTTCTGGTCTCAACATTATCAACTCCAGTATCATACAGGCCTGGAGTGTCGATCACAGTTATCCGTCTGCTGTTGAACTCAGCTGTTTCTTTCTCACACTCTCGGGTCACTGAGCGTGAAGTCAGTTTTGATTTAAAAGCTGTCTTTCTCAGTATGGTGTTTCCCGTTGCACTCTTCCCAACACCCGTCTTGCCCAGCAAAACAATCCTCACACCAGTATCACCGTGTATTAAACCTGCAAACAACAAAAGAAGAACAGTTATTACAGTGAAACACACTTGCTAATATCACATTTGCTGAAGCAACCACGCCATAGTTTCTACAACACAGCTCTATATCAGTGAGAGCTGTGCTTACTAGTTGAGGTAATGGGCAAATTCATTACATCAGAAAAACCATATACTAGCTATATATATATATGCATCATTTAAAAAAAAAAATCGGTACTTTTCCCGTTTGTTTTGTGCTTTGGACTTGTCTGCCTTGTTTGGACTGTTTACCCTGGCTTCTAACCTTGCCTGTTTTTCTATGCTGTTTGCTGCCTGCTGATTCATTAAACACTTTGCACATGAAAATTGCAATGTTACACAGCAAAAACTCCAGTATTAAATTAACACTCCTGGGAGTGTATATGAGTCCACACTCAAGAGTGTAAAGTGTTAAAATATGAGTGTTAAATTAACACTCAAGAGTGTTAAAGTTAATGAGATAATTAAGTGATTAATTTAGTGATGATTGAGCATTATTGAAGACTCCTGATGTTAACAAGCAGAATCACTGAAGGAGAAAATCACAAATTGTAAGTT